>NC_079459.1:7557391-7674891 GCF_903798145.1 Danio aesculapii | reverse complement strand
TCACATGACGCAATCTCTCAAGTCCTCCAGGAGTATCTCCAGACCAAAAAGCCCAAATCTCAAACCAGGACAGAGTCTGTACAACAGAAAAAGTCCATCTCTCAACTCAACCGAACGTTTGACGTGCATTCAGCACACAAAAGGTAAAGACGATTGTCGCCAAATATAGCTTTAAACTTGTATGTTTCATTTATTGCTGTAAATATTTCCCTTTCAGTCCTCCAGCGTCTGATTTAAAAGAAGATCCTCATAATGGTGAAGCCAGTGAACATCAAACTAAGGTGAGTAATGAAACTGCAAACATAACAACCAATGGCAGAAACTCTGAAATCTGGTTGATCTGCAAATCGCAACACATGCTCATTCTGAAAACGTAGCCCTATATACACTTCTGGGGATCACGAATTATGTGGCCAGAGCTACGTATGGCTGTATTTAGTCTTTAAATTAAATGCTACGGGGCGGTATGATGCCGTTCCTTTTCGCGCTTACCAGCTGACTGCTTGCATCCGTATGGATGGCTTTCCCACTGTTACCAGTTTGTCCAGTGGCTCGCCATGTACGTCGGTGGACTTGAGACACAGAGAGCAGTTGGGGTCCCGAGGACTGGAGTTGGGGACCACTGATCTATTGACAATTTTATTTACTCTACATTTAAAGGTGCAGTATGTAAGTTTGACATTCAGTGGTCGAACTAGGTATTGCATTTCAGTATCATAATGAACAAGAGCAGGTTGACAGATTGAGGACCAACAGGAGCGAGTGACTATCGAGGCTAATGGCTGATTTAAATCGTGTTATAAATAAAAACTGACAATGCTAACCTCAGGTACACCTCATGTGTTTTATTCAGTGTTCAATGCTAATAATATGAGTTTGAATGCCATTTATTGCCATACTACTGAAAGCAGCAGCAGATAGTTCACCTCAGATCTTGAAACTAAAATAAACCATTTGAAATTGAACTTTACAACTGTGACAAACCAACACGTACGATACCAGTGGTTAAGCATCTACATATAATAATGTTAAAGAGGTTTAATATATATTAATTAAATTATAAACCTTACCATTTCGTGGTAAGGTTTTTACATTTCTGTCGTGTTTCGTCTGGTGCAAACAGCCAAATTGCTTACCACTGCAAATCTCTACACGTAGCATGTTGTTAGGACACAGGGTTACAATGTAACCTGCTCACCTAATGTTTACGTTCGTAATATTTATATTATTTGCTAATTAATAATCTCATGTGGAACTCTGAATCTGCGTCTCATTTTGGAGTCTGCTTCTGTCCACCAGAGGTCGCATTTAGGTCACGGACGCATGCTTGAAGAGCCTTTCTGTCTGAATGAATGAAATACACGGTTCTCCACCAAGGCAACTCAGGGTGCTGAAATATAACTGGCTAAAGTGGCAGTGGGCGGGTTAAAGAAACCAAAACAAAGACATTCACCATTGTTTTTCAGATAAACAAGAATGTTCACTTAGCATGTTTCTTAAATATCTGCAAACACATTATTGTATTTTTATGCTTTAGAAGAGTCAAAAACTTAAATACAGCACCTTTAAAATAGACATAGAATGCACGTGTACATACCTAATACGTACTGCACACACACACATGACTTCACTGTTTTCAAAGATTCCCATATTGTGTTCTTGCGATTGCACTTTAAAACCCAAAATTACATTGCCATGTAAACAAATAGACAAAACGCATAAAGTTTCATGTTTTTGGCTGATGTTATGCCGCTGAGACTCCATTACCCCCTGCTGTTTCTGAACAGTTTAAAACAGTCTTTCTATTCCTTTTTTGTTTCTGAAGTAATTCCATTACCAAAGTTAACATCTAGATCTCCAGATGCTGCCTCAGATGCAACTTCTAAAAGAAGCATTTAATTCTGCGAGTTTGTGTTTTCTCGCCTGTTTTAATAACCGCCTCAGGGGAATGTACCAGACGCTTTTAAACACGCAGTGATTAATCCTCTCCTGATAAAGCCTTACCTTGACCACTCTGTTGTTTCCAGCTTTAGGCAAATTTCACATTTATATTGTCATTCAAGGTTTCTAGGTTTTTTGGAGAAAATCTTGTCTCTGCAGGTGGTTCCTTTTACATCATGGCTTGGTTTGCTCTGAAGTGCTTTTGATATGCTCAGGGGTGGATAGCAACAAATTACATTTACTTCATTACATTTGCTTGAGTAAAATTGTTAGGTAACTTGTACTTTTTTAGTATATTTTAAAGATGTGTTCTTTTACTCAAGTACATTTAAAAATAAAAACTCTTACTCTTTGCTACATTTGGCAGCATTCCTCCATTACTGTCAAATGGTAATAAATATGATTGATTCATGTTACTTGTTTGCAACTATACTTGAGGTATCATGTTGAAGTGGTTGTGTGGTGAAAGACTGCGATAGAGACACGTCTCCTGCTTTCATTTAGAGAGCACTCCAGAGTGAATGATGGCTAAAGACGTGCAAGTTTATCGGATCACATCACCCACGGCCTCAAGTTCAGTTTGTTTTAACTGTTGTCAAAAAGAATAGTTTCATAATGCAATGCATACTGTACATCCAGCTAACATTGCAACATTAAAAGTAACTAGTAGCTAGTTACTTGAGTATTTTTCATCAGATACGTTTTAATCTTACTCAAGTTACTTTTAAGATTGTTACTTTTACTTTTACTTGAGTAAAAATTTCCTCAAGTAATTGTACTTTTACTTCAGTATAGATTTTGGATACTCTACCCACCTCTGCATATGCATCAGCTGTTAGTCCTTATAAATAAAGGCAGTTATATAATTTATTTTAGCCTTTATGCGGTGCGAAGTTTAGACGGCAGTGTAAAAAAGTAACATAAAGCTGCAAGATTACAAAATCTGAATAATAATAAAAAAAACACAGCAGTCAATGTTTACTCGACATTGGGATGGAAACATCTGCCATCTGCATGCTTCTGCCATCCATCACCAGCCATAACAGCAAGTAGACTTCTGAAGCTAAAATACTGGATTTAAAGTCTGCAAGAATTTACTGACAAAGAGAATTGTATGCATTGAACTCAGTCAGGGAGAGTAGTTAATTAAAAAGTTTTTTGAACGTAAATGTAAAACATTTTTTTTTTCTGCCAATATGTCCTAATCGAGTGCAATTAGGTCTGTCTTCCCAGGTTCAAGTCCATGTCAGTTCCAGGTACATTTAAGGCATTGCTCATGTCTGCACTGGTTTGGGTCTCATTTTCAACAAAAATACATACAGGGTAACACTTTATTTTGATGATCCATTTGAGTATTAGTAGACTGTCTGCCTAATATCTGCTGATACTGCTCCTTCAACAGCCATTTAACTGACTATAAGAAACTTTGCAAGTACATGTCAATTTACAATAACCCTAACCCCAACCTAATAGTCTACTTATAATCTATTAAGTAATATAATCTATGTAACTTTTATTCAACAAACAGACCATCAAAATATGGTGACCACATACAGTTCCGGGTCAGTTCTGTAAATGACACATTAAATCGCATTACACAGTGTCATCCTGGGACCGTCTTTTATGGATCTAGGACATTAAACATAGATGGATGTTTACTCTTGAGGTCGAAAACATTTACAGGTCTCTTGGAGTTCGAGAACGAATTTTTGGACCCATGAAGACCTATACAGTACATAACAGTCATGGAATTATAAAATAAACAAACTCAAGCTCAGTGGAAATACATGTCCAGGGATACATTTTTGCAAAACGTGAAATATGTTGCTCTATACTTTTACCATGATTTTACATCACTTTTACTAGTTCAGTGGAACCATCCTTCACCAGATTCTAACCCAGGCAAGTACAACAGCGTACAAGGTGAGCTACCGACCAAACTGACCACTGGAGAAAACAACACAGGCTCATTGTGAAAACGTACACCTGTATGCATTTCTGGAGAACACAAATTATGTAGCCAGAGCTACGTATGGCTGCATTTCGTCTTTAAAACAAACGATACGGGGCGCATAACGTATGACGGCCCCAATGGCTTCTGTTTCTTTTTGTGCTACCAGCTGACTGCTTGCCTCCAAGTGGAATGCTTTTACGCTGTTACCAATTTGCCCAGTAGCTCGCTGTGTACGTCGGCAGACTTGAGACACAGAGAGGAGTTGACCGCAAGGACAGGATTCAAGTCCAGCGAAGAATGGTTTGAGAAATCAGGTAAAACAAAAGGCAAGAAATAAAAGAAAATAAGTAAATAACAGGGTGAGAATGTGGCAAGATTTGAAAACGTAGTAAAAGTCAGGCGGCCGCGAAGGCTTTTATTTTTCTGGATTGCTTTTGAAAACACTGTCAGTTGGGTTTAGAGAAAAGGGGTGGGTAGGTGGGGGGATCGGTCAGTCAGTCAGTTGACAGCGGCCTCTGTTGAATTTACATGAGAAGAGAAGGTGCGAATGTTACTCAAAAGAGAAATTTTAGATCTGAAAAAGCATACACAACGGCCTCTGGTGGATTTATAGCAATAATGAACCTGGGTTGGCAGAAAAGCTGTCTTTATGAAGAGAAGCTGATTAAGCTAACACGTTTAATTACAAATATAGATGCATTTAAGACTTTTGTGATGTTTACTTGATGCCAGCAAAGAACCATGCAAAAATAAATCTTTTGTTATTGATAATTTGTCCCAATATTTATTAATAATGTGAAAAGGAACAAAATTTGTCGGCATCGTCATACTGCCCCATAGCGTTAATTTGACCTAGAAACTGCAGGCAAACTTATGATGAAGCATGTTTTTGCAAAAATGTAGCCCAAGTCATGTATTTCCAACACAATCTCATGGCAATTCGTAACTTTTTGATTTAATGGCTAATTGCCTTGCCTTAATTCGTAAGAATTCCTACGATCAAATTCGTACAATTTAGTACGATTTGCTCATCCCCCAATGACGGTTGGGGTTAGGTGCCACGCCTCCTTTTTAAAATTGTACAATTTCGTACGACTGAACTCAAATTCGTACAAATTAGCCACTAAACTGACAAAACGTAAAATACTTAGGTTTTCTTGTGAGATCAGGCTGGTATTTCCAATGTGCCTGTGTTGAGAATCTCAAACATGTTTTATTTTCCATGTGTGCTTGGACCTGGTACAGTATTTTGTCTCCTGATGCCATACCCAACATCTATTGTACAGACCTTGTACTACACAATTATTGCAATGCAATCCAAAAAAGAAATCAGCCATAAAAAAACAGTTCTGGTTTAATGCCAGTCAACTCATGACTCGATTCACTCATGAATATTCACACCATGATACCGGAATTTAAATAAAAAGCTCTCAAGGCCATTTTAATGTGACCATCCAGCATCTGCAGTGTTCAGTCTACCGTATAAGTGTTTGATGATGGAAAAACAGTATTGGCTTTTCTCTTTTCATCTTGTCGGAATCATAGCAAAGCACCACCCAGAGAAAGACTTGGAGAAGGCAGGCCGTATGTGATCACAAATTTGATTGTTTGGAGCAACAGTACAGGCGATGCAGGGCCTTCGTCTACGGGGACCAATCTCTCTTTCCATTCACTCCTTTAGATGATTCCTCCATCTCCACCCCTCTGCGGACCCCATCTCATCACCCATCATCATTCTCACCTTGCATGTGTGCCCTTTCAATTAAGCGCTCAATTTCTTTCAGACGACCCCAGGGAGCCACACGCACACTGGCCCAGATTGGAATTGTCTAATCGGTCCTTCTTCCACCCCATTTCTGCACACCGACCCCCCACGCGACTCTCCTACGGGGCCCTTTTCTGCTCACAGTGACCCCCGAGTGAAAAGCAGACGCCTCTGCAGGATGTTACATGACGGGCGACATATGACTAACACAATGGCATAAAAGGATTTCTGGAAGTGTGGCGCATCCCACAATGCCCCTGGCCTGCAATCTGTTTATTATAATGCTAATGCTTCAGTGCCATTGTTCAATCAATGAACTATAAAGACATGTTGACAAATGTAGATGTGCCAAAATGACCACACACTAGTTTTATACTGACTTTGTCACATTTTGTTCAACAAAACATTTAATCACTTAAGTATAACGTCTTTACACGTCATTTTAAAATAACGTCTATTGTCTTTATTTGTTCTGTTTATAGAGTTTAAAAAAAAATATTTTTATTAAGTTAAAATAGGAAGAGGGTCATGTGAAACATTAAACTTATAGGCAATTTCACAAAAAAACAATGGTGTGCTTGGTTTTAGCGTAACTTTATTCTTTCACGAGCCCCCTCACGTTTACTTATGTGCCACAAACAGGACGTTAATATCACCTATATATATATATATATATATATATATATATATATATATATATATATATATATATATATATATATATATATATATATATATATATATATATATACACTTGAAGTCAGAATTAGTAACCACCCCTGAATTACTAGCCCCCCTGTTTATTTTTTCCTTAATTTCTGTTTAACAGTTACAAGATTTTTTTCAACACATTTCTAAACATAATAGTTTTAGTAACTCATTTCTAATAACTGATTTATTTTATCTTTGCCATGGTGAAAGTAAATAATATTTTACTAGATAATTTTCAAGACACTTCTATACAGCTTAAAGTGACATTTAATGGCTTAACTAGGTTAATTAGGTTAACTGGGTGGGATAGTGTAATTAGGCAAGTTATTGTACAATGATGGTTTGTTCTATAGACAGTCGAGAAAAAAATTAGCTTAAAGGGGCTAATCATTTTGACCTTAAAATGTTTTAAAAAAAAATAAAACTGCTTTTATTCTAGCCTAAATAAAACTTAAAAATATTATCAGATATACTGTGGAAATTCCCTTGCTATGTTAAACATCATTTGGGAAATATTTAAGAGTAGCAGTGTGATATGGCTGTAAATTGGCACTGGTGGGAGATGTTCGTTAGTGTGCAACCAGTGACGATATACAGCCATATTGCACTGGTACGAGTGTGATATTGAATTAATACAACAGTTCAGCAGCATAATCATTTATATAAAAAGAAAATCAAACACTGAGAGTCTTAAAACCATTTTGTATGAGGAACTTTCTTCCGCTATTTATTTATATCTGCAGCTGACCTCAGAACAGAAGAAACGGTTTCTACTTCACCAACGTCATTTTAGAGCTCGTATTTGAATGATTCTCTAGCGTAGTCTAAAGTCATGACAAAACAGGTGATTTGCTCACATTTTAAGATTATAAGGCTGTACGGCATGAAATGTCATCAGTCTAGAGACATTTCCTGGTATTTCTGTTCCAATCGGGAGATCACAACAATTAACCCCAAAAAAGGCAAAACAAAGCAATCACTACCAGATTACTGTTGTATTTGTCATAAGGAAAAACGCTAAACACATACGGGCATTTCTTCTTTCTTTCTTTTTACTAAACTAGTCTGCAGTAGCGAAAACAGGAGACTCATTAGAAACAAACAGATGGCCAACCAAAAAGTAACGTGGGGTTATACAAAGAGTGGCCAGCACAAAATACATACATTCTTGATATGTGAGTCCCATCTCACTCTCAATACACTGCAATCGCTATAATATAAATACAGAACTGCAACATACAAAAGAGAGAGATCGACTTAGAATGTCACTCACCAATTTTATCATGTTTTGATCTGCTGTAGTTTGAAATTACGCAGATCTTTTCTCCTCTAAGGGCTTTTTATGCTGTCTCTGTTGCCATCTTGTGGATGGACAACGTCAACCGTCTTTGCTCTGCTCATTGACAGGCTGATGGATGCCGACGAGCTGTATCTCAGAAATTATAAATATTTAAACTAGGCACTATGCTTATAAATAAACTGCAACAATGTAGTCAATTCTGTAGTGTTAAAAGCATACTGTAATAAAGTGTTTCAATACTGTAGTTTTCTACAAACTCTATAGTTTTACTACATTAAACTAAAGTATTGGGTCATTTGTTTATATTACTATAGCTACTTATACTACAATTATATATTTACATAGGCTACTTATAGTTACTTATACTATACCACAGTTTACTGAATGTATGTATTACAGTTTATCATTTGACTAGTTAATATACCGTATGCTTTAGCTTACCATATGAAAGGTTGTAAATAATATATACAGTAGGCCTATAATACACTTTACTGTAATTTGGTTCAAAAACACTATATACAGTCTTTTTTTAAAAGAAAGAGAACATTAAATAGGCCACAATTGTTTATTTTTCACTGGATGTATGACTATGACAATGAATACAACTGTGTCTAAGGCTCGATACTGTCTGCCTGAACATTTTTATTCTTGTTAAAGGGGATTCTGAAGAAAAAAATACCTTTCACTTGGTGGATTTCATCCTAATCCCTCCCTCAATCCTCTATGTGTACACATTTCTCACTCGGCTTTCAGTGTCTGTGTCTGCCAGCATCTACAGTCAGAGGATTGATAAATAAACCCCTGAGGTGTTTACAGGCTGACTGGAAGTATGACATCAGCTGACAAACTGTGCGTGTTTATCTTACCTTATATTAAAAGCATAAAATGAATGTTAATTGGGCAGGTACACTGAAAAAAGTGTTGCATGCAAAACTGTTGCAAACAATGTATTTGTGTTGTTGAGCAATGTTCAACTTAATTTGTTTGTTTAAATTCAGCCCAAATAATTTGTTTACAACCACTTAACGTAAAAACATTTAGTAAATCCAAGGAATCATCTTTGAATATTTTTTTTTCACTGTATAGGCATGATACGAGTCGATTGCAAGCAGACTGTTTACATGTGTTTGTTTAGGCCGACTAAGCATGTGACTTTGATTCCACCTACTGGCAGCAAACTGCAAATGACGCTTAAAGTTGGAGGGCCAGTTCACCATAAAATGAAAATGTACTCACTATTTACTCACCCTTAATTGGTTGCAAACCTTTATGATTTTCTTTCTACTGTTGAACACTGAAACCCGACCTCTGACTAGGAAAAACAAATACTATAGAAGTCATGGTTACACTTTTCAGCTTTTTTCAAAACATCCTCTTCTGTGTTCAACAGAAGAAAGAAACTCATGAAACAAGGGTGAGTAAATGATGACTGAATTGACTTTTTTGGGGGTAAACTATCCCTTTAATATGTTTTTAAACATCATATTTTGTATATTTAAATATTTCCTTTACTCATAAGTTAATATTTCTTTTCCAAAATAAAACTATATTGTATCTAATCAACAACTTCTCAATAATGATAGTGTGAATTTCAAAAATTAAATGGTAAACTATTAAATATCAGCATGTTTTACTGTTATTACTGCATTATGTAAATAAATACAAACAAACTAAAATACAATATTTCATTGTACTTTTTTAACTGACCCTCTTTGGACCCTCTTTGTAGTGGTAATTGAATATGTTGAGAAATGTACATTTAATTTAATTTAAAAGTAATATATCACAATCTTAAGTGTAGTAGACATCGGGGAAAAAATAAATAGACAAAATAAACATAACACTTTATTTTCCTTAAATAGTAAGCGACACAATTAGTTATTTTTCTAAAAAAAAAATTTTTTTAAGTTTGTAATATGTTACTTTTAAAAGTAGCTAACTGGTAACTGATGTTAAGAAAAAGAAACACTGAATGTTAATATAAAACAGTGTTTTTAATATCTTGAAGTACCATGAAATTACTGAATGTTTCACCACCGAATTTATTACATGTTTCTGATTTTTGGTTTTGGTTCTATATTGCTGTTATATACTTTAAAAGTATCTGCCAAATGTGGCATTCTGAGGAAGGTGCTCTGGGAGTATGGCTTCAGAGGCGCTCTGTTAAAGGTTCAAGAAAATCTGGAGTACTTTTTTAGAAATTTTAACATATTTGTGTGTGTTGAGTATTAGTTAAGACAATGTTAACACCTGTCAGCTTTAATTGTGGGGAAAACTGGATAATTTTAAGCTTTTGTCTGCTAATTTCATCCTCCGGGTTTAAAACCATTATTGGGGCAGGATCAAAATTGGTGACGTAGCTCGCATCTGCTAGTGGAGTGATGACGCGCTGGTTTCTCATTATTCATAGCTGAGTTTTCTTATCCTATGAGGAGACCCTGCTTCTTAATTATTCATGAGAGCACATGCTTTTCAAAAGCAAGGCAGACCTGCCAAGCTGTGAGACCCAATGACTGAGTGAAACTGACAACAGTTGTTCGCTCCCCTCTTCTTCAAGGTAGATTTGAACTGAAAGAGTAGGGTATCATGACCCTTTAAGGGCTGTCTCGTTCCTGTATGAACAGAGTAGGAGTTTGGTTTGCATTGCAGGCAATAAATCAGACTTGTTTCCGGCAGGGCTGCCCTTTGTCACCGGTTCTGTCCATAATTTTTCTCAGACAAAATTTCCATGCGCAGCCTTGGGCCAGAGGGGATCCGGTTCGAGTACCACAGGATTTCATCTCTGTTACTCGCTGATAATGTTGTTCTGTTGGCTTCACAGAACATGGACCTTCAGCATGCACTGGTGCGGTTTAATGCAGTGTGTGACATGGCTGGGATGAGATCCAGCATCTCCAAGTCCGAGGCCATGGTGCTCCAGCGGAAAAAGTTTGTTTGCAATCTCCAGGTTGGAGTAAAGTTCTTAACCCAGGTGGAGGAGTTCAAGTATCATGGGGTGTTGTTCACAAGTGAGGGAAGGATGGAACGTGAGATTGACAGGGGAATCTGTGCAGTGGCAGCAGTAATGAAGTCGATGTACTGGTCCATTATGGTAAAGAAGGAGCTAAGGCAATAGCTTTCGATTTACTGGTCAACCTACGTTTCTACTCGTTGGGTCATGACCAAAAGGACAAGATCTCAGATACAAGCGGCAAAAATGAGTTTCCTTCGCAGGGTGGCAGGGCGAACCCTTATAAATAGAGTGAGGAGCTCTGTCACCTGGAAGGAGCTCGGAGTAGAGCCGCTGCTACTCCACATCGAGAGAAGTCAGCTGAGGTAGCTCAGGCATCTGTTTTGGATGCCTCCTGGACACCTACCTAGGGAGGTGTTACAGGCATGTCCCACAAGAAGGAGGCCTCGGGGAAGACCCAGGACACGCTGGAGGGACTATGTCCCTCGGCTGGCCTAGAAACACCTCGGGATCCCCACGAAGGAGCTGGAGAAAGTGTCTGGGGAGAGGGAAGTCTGGGGTTCTCTCCTGAGACTGCGGCCCCCGTGACCCGGCCCAAGAAAAGCAGATGAGATTGAATGAATGACAGGATCTCCTAAATGGAATGGAATTGATCACATTCGAAATCCATATCTGCAAGTTATATTGTCTTTAAAAATCTCTTTTTATAACTCCTCCAGGAGCTGCAAAACTACAGTGCGGCTCTGCATAAGATGGCAGAGGACATGATCGGCTTGCGGTCTCAGATGAAGGTTCTGGAGTCTGAGAACAGTGATCTGCGGCGGGAACTCTCTCTGCATCAGGACCTGGGTCGATCGCTGCTGGACGACACCGACCTCGATGTCATGACCAACACTGAGATCACTGACCGCATCGGTATAATTCCTCTCTGTATTCTCATTTAAAGGCCTTAGAAACACTTTTTGCTATGCTAGTTAAAAGTCTCATCACATCCTGATAGCAATCAATTAAATTAATTGGTCCAAATGTATTTATAAGATTTTAATAGTCTGTGAAATGAGTAGAGTAGAGCAGAAAAGTTTGTGCAGAACTTTATGATAGGCTGTTTGTTCTACCAGCCTGTCAAAATATGTAATATTCATACCTCTGCAAACCATGTTTCCGCAAAAAGGAAAAAGGATAACGTCATTCATTCAATCATTTTCCTTCGGCTTATGTCTATTTCAGGTTACCACAGTGGAATGAACCATCAACTATCCCAGCATGTTTTACACAGCAGATGGTCTTCCAGCTGCAACCCATCACTCAAAAACACTCATACACAATCATTCACACATGCACTATGTCCAATTTTGTTTACCCAATTCAACTATAGTGCATGTCTTTGGACTGTGGGGGAAACCGGTGTCCTGACATTTTATCCTACCCATCAGATTATGCTACCAACACTGTATTTGAATGGTTCTTAGGTTGAGGTTAGGGATTAAGTAGGTTAGGGTGATATTACAGCTTCATATCACATTAATCCACATTAAAATTGACACTGGTAGCAAAATCTAATAGGTAGCCATCAGATTCAAAATGTGCTACCGATTTTTTGAATGGGAGGTAGGACAATCTGACAAGTAAGGACAAATTGACATCACTGTAGCACCAGGAAGAAACAAGAACAAAAGGAGAACATGCAAGCTCCACACAGAAATGCCAATTGGCCCAGCCGGGAAACTAACCAGCAACCTTCTTGCTGTCAGGCAACAGTACTAACCACTAAGCCACCATGCCGCCCACAAGTTTTCTCTCTGTTCAATGTTATGTGAGGTAGTGTCTAGTATGTGTGGTATACGTTCAGGAGGTGTGGTTTGGACTGCGATTTGCAGGGTGGGATGTAGGCTTTTAGTACTATCAGTCTAACTTCCAAGATTTCCTTTTGCACCTTTAAGAATATAAAGACCATTCTTTGTGTCTCCATATTTCATCTTAGTTGATTACCACTTGGTGCTGCCATTTTGTCAGCCTTTTCATTAAAGATTTATCTACAAAATTAACCAGTCAAATCTTCAATAATCCTCACAGTTTTCTTTCATAATATATTCCTGACATAATTTTGTATTTTGTGAACATTTTGAAACAGGCCACAAAACTAGTGAGCTGAAAGCTTTTTAGCTTGCATATGACAACAAACTATGTACTATTTACTACAAAAAAAGAGGGTTAAACCATGGTAACCACAAGTGAACCATGGTTTTGCTAAAGTAAAAATAGTCTAACACGGCAATTTGTATTATTAATTTTGTAATCGATTGCTAGCTGTGACTTTAGCTTATACGATTAGTGTACCATTCATGTTTGTAGCTGTAAACAGTTAGTTTCCTTTTCGGAATTTTTAACGAATGATTTGAGAAATTATTAATTTAAGCCAGCATTTACTATCAAGTAATCTAATCTTCAGGCCATAAATTGCTGGTTAAAGACAAAACACCTCAAAAAGTAAAAAATTAATTTTAAGTTTTTAAAAAACAAACCACTCTGAAATGCAGTAATTAACTAACATATTAACCGCTGTGCAGCATGGTGGCCCAGTGGGTAGCACAACCGCCTCACAGCAAGAAGGTCGCTGGTTCGAGCCCTGGCTGGGTCAGTTGGCATTTCTTTGGGAGTGTTTGCATGTTCTTCCCGTGTTTGCGTTGGTTTCCTCCGGGTGCTCCCGTTTCCCCCACAGTCCAAAAACATGTGGTATAGGTGAATTGGGTAAGCTAAATTGGCCTTAGTGTATGTGTGTGAATGAGAGTGTATGAATGTTTTGCAGTGATAGGTTGCAGCTGGAAGGGCATCCACTGCATAAAACATATACTGGATAGGTTGGTGGTTCATTCCGCTGTGGCCACCCCTGATTAATAAAGGGAATATGCGGAAAAGAAAATGAATGAATGAATTAACAGCTGCTAATACTTAGTTATGTTACTCTGTGGTTAATGGTTAGCATTAGCAAGCTTGTATTAAGATGCTTTGAGCAATTCTGGTGTTTAGCAGTAGCATCTGTAGCATGGCCTAAATAATTGTGCTCTGTAGATTATTAATTAATATTAAATGCTAGCTAAAGTTATCTTAGCAAAGTGTTTGTAGCTTGTAGCACGTGCTGTAAGGTAGTACAAAATAGCAATTTTTTCAGTGATTATAATCACAATTATAATAGCAGAAGTATTAGCAGTACTTTGCATATTGGCAACATGTCTAGTTTTCAGTGTTTTTAGCACATACAATAGGTTATGCTCTGATAATGCGATGTTATTAGCAAACTTTAAACTTACTAGCAACACAGAGTTTTTGGCAAGCAACACTAATAGGTTCTGAGTAGATTTTAACATGACTTACTGGACACAACAAACTAAGAAATTATGCTTTAGGCTACTTAACATTAGCAAACCCCTCTATGATGATCTGAGTGTTTTTGCTTAATAATGTATCATGTTTAATAATATCACCATGTTTTACTTATAAAACTGCTGTTATGCAAATGTTAATCAGTCAGAATCTGCCATGAAATAAAAATAAAACATGGCTAGGTACGACACTGCTAATGGCTAATGCTAACATCACTAATGATAATCATTCTGATATTATAAACAGAAAAGAAAAGTACATCAGACCAAAGTTGTGCTAACTTCTGGAAGTGAGCATAACGTTTCGGATGTGAAAGTTGTGAAGTGATTTGCACAGGTGTCATGTCCTCGCCGAGCTGTGCTGGGGATTGATAAGACTTGTAATTTAGCGAAGGGAATCTGATAAGCACTCACTGCCTTATCTGCTGAAGGACAGTTTGCGTCCCTCACACACTCGTCTGCACACAAACACAAGCTTCGTTTAAAAGGACACGTCAAAGACCTTTGAGGCCTTCAAAGCAGACGCAGCCTTTAATTTCTTCTCTTTGCCTAATGCGCTGCATGCATGGCTTTCAGGGATTTAGATGAATGTCTGGAATGTTTTCTCCTAAAATATCGTCACAGTGTCATGGTCATGCAATTAGCTGATGTTTCGGGGATTATTTAATAAATATTTGTATTATTATATACAGTGCTCAGCATAAATAAGCACACCCATTTTGAAAATTAATATTTTTATTCATTCTTCAGTGTGTATACACTACTGGTCAAAAGTTTTGGGTCAGTGTGACTTTTAAATGTTTTAAAATAAGCTTCTCCTGCTTACTAAGGATGCATTTATTTAATCAAAAATACAGCACTCATTGTAAAATTGTGAAATGTTATTGCACTATAAAATAACTGTTCAAAAGTAGTTTATCATTTAATTTAATAATTTATTCCAGTGATTTTAATAATGCATTGTCAGCTTCATTACTCCAGTTTTCAGAGTCACATGTTCCTTCAGAAATCACTCTAATATTAATTATTATTATTGTTATTATTAATGGTAATAGTACTAAAAGCAATAATGACTGAAGTAATCCTTTCATTTGAAACTACATACAATACGAAAGAAGTTAGAAGTAATGTTAATATTTAACAAAAGGACACCCCGAAGAACCCTGAAGTTACATACATATTAATGTATGTAATATATTTTGGTGCATTTTGACTAAACAGATTTATTAAACAGATATATTTATTAAAATTATATTTTAGTCATGAACATCTTTAGAAATAGAAAAATTAAACAATTAAATTAATTCAAAACAAAGTGCAAACAACAACATTTCTGCAAAATAATAGATTTTTTCCTATTTTTTTATTTTCATTTCATAATTTTCCCTAACCTATTAATTTAAGTGTACAAATTTATTTATTTATAGTTATTTTTTAGGGGGGTTTAGCCTCCAATGGATATAATAGTGCTAAGAATTGACAGGAAATAGTTGGAAGCAGACAGAGAGAGGGAAAGGGTCGGCAAAGGACCTCGAGCCGGGAATCGAACTCTAGTATAGGACAGCGCACTTAACCACTAAGCTATTGGCACCGATAAGTGTAAAAAATGTTAGTTTATTTATTTATTTTTTGTTAGAGGAGTTCTTGTTTGATTGGCAACACAGTGTAGTGCGCAGTAGGTAGTGCTGAGACCTCACATGCGGTACAGTTTAATGGTAGGCTAAATTGTCCGTAGTGTGTGAGTGTGTATGGATGTTTCCCAGAGATGAGTTGCAGCTGGAGGGGCATCCACTGTGTAAAACCTATGCTGGATAAGTTGGCGGTTCATTCCACTGTGGCGACCCCAGATTAATAAAGGGACTAAGCCGAAAATAAAATGAATGAATGAATGAATGAATGAATGAACGAATGAATGAATGAATGAATGAGTTCTAGTTTGGCATTGGTACTGAATAATTTAATGTAGTCACAAAAATATAGCAACAATGTTACTGGTTCGAGTCCCGGCTGGACCAGTTGGCATTAGAGTTTACATGTTCTCCTCGTTTTTGTGTGGGTTTCCTCCGGGTGCTCCAGTTTCCCCCCACAGTGAATCTGCGCTATAGGTGAATTGAGTAGACTATTTTAATTAGGTAAACTTGTCTAGTTAGGCTAATTATAAAAATTAATTAGACAAGAATGGTTTCATACAATACTGCGTATTTCTTTGGGGGCTAATAATATTAGCCTAAAAATATTTTCAAAAATGTAACAACTGCTTTTATTCCAGCCAAACTAAAATAAAAAGGACTTTCTCCAGAATTTAGTCTATATATAAATATATATTATGATATATATAATGATTATGTCTTTTTTGTTTGCAGCCTCTCTGAAGTTCAAGCTGTCCAGTGAAAACAGCAAAGCGTCCGCCATGAAGGACAGAATCCAACAGCTTCAAAACGAGCTCATCAAGGTGCGTCAGTCAAGGCCAGTTTCCCCTCGTCTGCAGTTTTCAATAAAAGCAGCAGCAGTGGTCAGAAACTATGCATTTCCTTATTAAGCTCTAGAGGTCCATTGACTGGCATACATTTGAGATGTTTGCTGGCATGGAAATGCTACAATATCAAATCTGTTAATGGTTTCCTCCAAAAATCAATGCATGGTCACTGAGTTCACATCCAGACTGCATGGCATATTTCTTGTTGCAACTGATACAAAAGCAAACATACGGCATTTGATTCCATAAGTTAAATTGTCCCCTGAGATCTACACAGTAGGTGGTTATAAAAGTTCAAAAAAATCTCCTCAAATGGTTTTATATGCTCATGTATTATTCCATAAAACGCCCCTAGAAGGTCTATATTGACCATATTTGGATTGGTCATGAATAATATTGAGCTCTTCAGCAATTAGGTTAAAAAGATTTAACTTGGCATCTACTTTGTTTGTAAAATAGTTTTTCAACAAATTAAGTATTATTATTTTGCCCTTGTTCAGGGTACATCAAGTCTGTGAGAGCTGTCAGAGGAGGTTTTTTTACCTAAACTGAAAAAAATTGTCTGCAGAATTGTTGCAAACCATTTATATGGGTTGAATTTAAACAAACAAAATAAATTTAGTTATGTTCAACTTAATTTGTTTGTTTAAATTCAGCCCAAATAAATTGTTTACAACCACTTACCATTAAAACAATTTTTTGTAAATCCAAGGAATCATCTTTGAATAATGTTTTTCAGTGTAACATTAAATAGAGAGTGAGTTTTCCACTACAAATCCATCACAGTAACGTTAATCTTTTTTACCTAATTGTAACCTAATTTTAATTAAACTTGGCAAAAGGGGCCTATAAAGATGTATTATGTTGTATTTTTAAGCCAGGAATTAATAACAACCCCTGCATCAACAAATGAGAGTTGAGCTTAGTGATTTGACCAGATTCTGTGGCCTACAAGTGATTGTTGAAACATATAAATTTTAAAATGTACATAAGAAAATTTACAAAATATACAATTAAGCCTCTTTGGTGTGAAGCTGAATAAATGTATTATCTGCAAATCCTTCATTTTGCTTCTTGAGGCAAGTTTGAATGTCACATGCAGTCATTGCGCAGTAATGCATAATAAACAATCTGCGTCTCCTGTTTTCAAAATAAAAGTCATAGTTTAGATATAGCTTTTTTTTTTTTTGCTTATTGCAGAAGAATGACATTGAGAAAGAGTTTGTCCAATTGCAAAGAGCACACCAACAGCAGCAAGCCGTGTTAAAGCGATACCAGACCCGGGACAAGAAAATAACTGCACTGGAGGACACAGTTCGCCAACAAGAAAAGGTATTTAGATGTTCTCTATACAACAATATGCCTTTTTTGTGCATTTGGAAACCACCAGATAATAAAGCTATATAAATAAATAAAAATAAAAAATAAATAAATAAATATATATATATATATATATATATATATATATATATATATATATATATATATATATATATATATATATATATATACTATTAAAATTTAGTATTATTTTTTAAACTGTTATAGTGTTTGTTGATATTCTGAATGATCTATTATTTTGAGATGGTCAGCTTTCATTTTTTTCATTTTATTTAAATTAAATGTGTATGTCTGCTTTAGTTTTAGTTGTTATATGGTACTTCTACTTAATCTTAGTTCTTATCATTTTATTTTAGGTTTATATTTGATATTTATTATTTATTTTAGAATTTTTGAACTCCTAAATTTCAATGAATTTCTTTGAAAAGCATAACAACATTTGACTCATGCCAGAATTGCATGTCCATTTCAAGCATTTTCTATTAATTTCTCATAAACTAGAATGATATCTGACAAATGCATGTTTTACACAATACAGTAAACTGAAGCCATCATTAATGTAAAATTATGCAAAATGTTTCAATGTGATGGGGAATATTTAATATTTGATTTCTTCTATTGTTGTTTCAATTATTACTAAACATTTAAAACCATACCGAAGTTGACATTAACAGAGTTGACATTTTCTACCATTTGTGCTTTAGCTCAAAATGCTAACCTCAAATTATATAATTAATTAATTCATTTTCTTTTTGGCTAAGTCCCTTTATTAATCTGTGGTGGCCACAGCGGAATGAACCTCCAACTTATCCAGCTTATGTTTTACGCAGCGGATGCCCTTCCAGCTGCAACCCATCACTGGGAAACATTCATACACTCTCATTCACACACATACAGACAATTTAGCCCACCCAGTTCACCTATACAACATGTTTTTGGACTTGAGGGGGAAACCCGTGCAAACACAGGAAGAACATGCAAACTCAACACAGAAAGGCTAACTGACCTAGCCGGGGCTCGAACAAGCTACATTATTCCTGTGTATTCATTAAATTAATAATTTAAAACAATCAATGAGAAATTCACCCACCAGATGAAGTGACATCACTTGGAGCAAGTCGCATGGTTATTCTATTGGTGCTTTACACACTCAAAAAATAACTTTAGGTGCTTGATCATACTACTTATTTAAAATTAGTTGAAACAACACAATTCTTAAGTTTTTTGGGACAACTTAATTGTTTTATGTTTAATCCACTATACTTATTCATTTAATTAAGTGCGGTTTAATAATAAACCAATCTCAGAGGATCAAGTGCTTATGATTGATAACAGCTGGTCCCGCATCAGCTTCACATATTACGCCAATCAGATGATTCCTAACTCACTATAAATAACCAGAGTTTTTCACTTCAGTTATTTACGTCTTGAAGAATCCCCGCTCCCACCCCTACTCTTCCCCGTTCTCCTGATAGGGAGGCGACACGTGTACCAGTGGTTAGCACTGTTGCCTCACAGCAAGAATGCCACTGGTTCGAGCCCTTACCAGACCAGTCGCCTTTTCTGTGCAGAGTTTGCATGGTCTCCCCATGCTCGTGTGGGTTTTCCTCAGGTTCTCCGGTTTCCTCCCACCATCCAAAGACATACATCATAAGTAAATTGACTAATCCAAAGTGGCATCATAAGACAAACTCTTAGCCAGATATATCTCTTAGCTATTCTTAACACAATCCCAAGCAGGGGCGTTCTCAAGACCTACTTGAGCTCAAACTCCCCTCTCGCCTTTCAAACGGGAGGGAGCCTATTCTGAGCTCAGGGCTCTCTCCTGAAACAGCATGCCAAACAAGCTTTATAATCAATCATCAGCTAAGTGTGAACTCTTGAAATGTTTGAAAATAATAGGTTTATCTGGAAATCCAAAATGTAATGCAAATCTTGAATCATACACAATATATTTGAAGATGCCACTTTTTTTCTCAATATAATAAAAGCCAAAGGCATACAAAATGATCAAAGTAAAAAAGCGAAGGTTAGAGTGAAATAACTCATTATACAATGATTTTCAGTAAAAAAAAAATTACTGATGTATATCTTTCCTTTCTCTTTACTCTTTAAGCGTACATTAATTGCTAAATGTTTTTCTGCGTATGCATGTGGTTACTAAAAGTGATGGTTGGATGATTCTTTTATACATCTACTATAAATAAGTTTTGTGTTGGTTTGAATTCACTGAGGTCATTGAGAAGATGGAGAAAATTTTGGATGCAAATCTGAAGGAAAGAAGAAAAGGCAATTCAGAGAAGAAGAAAACAGCCATGAAACACAAAGGTAAGTTCACACATCTGATTTTAATATTAAGTCAGTTTTGGTTGTAATTCAATAGTCAGAGCCATAGCTTAGTGGTTGTGGTGCTCATTCTGGAAATTTGGGTTTGAATCTGACCAGCATCACAATTTGTTTTCTTTTCCATAATTTATAGTACTCTATTTACTATTGTTATGAATTAAAAAGGGTGGCATGGTGGCTCAGTGGTTAGCACTGTCGCCTCACAGTAAGAAAGTCACTGGTTTGAGTCTCTGCTAAGCAAGTTGGCTTTTCTGTGTGGAGTTTGCATGTTCTCCTCGTGTTCGTGTGGGTTTCCTCCAGGTGCTCCGTTTTCCCCCACAGTCCAAAGACATGCGCTATAGGTGAATTGAATAAACTAAACATAAACTGTAGTATATGAGTGTGTATGGATGTTTCCCAGTACTGGATTGCAGCTGAAATTGCATCCGCTGTGTAAAACGTATGCTGGAATAGTTGGCCGTCCATTCTGCTGTGGCGACCCCTCATTAATAATCGGACTAGGCAGAAAAGAAAATGAATAAATAAATTAAAATGAAACTCATGCCTGACAATCTGTGTTGAATTTGTAAAGATGAGGAGGAGAAGAGAAGAGAGATCGAGTCTGTGTTTGTGGCAGAAAACTCTCGACTCAGAGAAGAGCTGGACAGGCTGCGTAATCTCCCTTCACCAGTCGTCATTCAACAGCCTGTTCAGGTAAACTTTAGACTACCAATAGTTAAACTTCAGACCTGTTTGAACAACACTCTTAGCTTCATTAATGGTTTCAATCACAATCCTTATATTAGCCTTTTTCAGACAGCGAGAAACTGGACTTACTGACACAACTGGCGAGAGCTGAGGGTCGAATCCAGACACTGGAGCAGCAGGTTTGATCTTAAATGTTATCAGAAGCCATTTAACTTTTATCCATATAGCGATCATATGCTTATGTGGGAGATTAAAATTCTGAAAGTGAAAGTAAAACTCTCACATTTGTACATTTCTCCATAAGTTAGTATGGCGAAATAACTTAATGCTGAAAATAATGATTAATGAAGATCTGGATAAGCCTAATAAGCATAGCTGACCAATAAGAATCAGTACATGGAAATGGCATACTGTGAGCCACAAGCACTGTTGTTTGCTTGTTCACATGTAAATCCTCTGAGTGTAAAATCTCAGTGATAAACTGGCCAATTGGAACAAATCCACATGGCGCAGATTACAATGATCATATTTTCCCCTTGTTTCTAAGTTTATCTAAGCTTGTATTATGCTTGCTAGGTATGTGGGACTCTTTTTTTTTGAAAATGAGACTACCATTATGAAGCTCACAGCAACAAGACACGGTGTATCTTATTTCATTACAGTTCATCATCAGGATTTAACTGAAATTAAAGCTTAGATGCAACATAATTATCTTAAACTGAATAGTTCAAAAACAGAGATTTTATTGGTTGGCACTCCATCTAACCTCAAGAGGTGTGGTGAATTTGAGTTAACAGTTGATGGGTCTGTCTTATCACCATCTCCGCAGGTGATTAATCTTGGTGTTCTCCTGGACTCCCAGCTTAGTCTGAAGCCTCATTTTAAACATGTAACTAAAACGGCCTTTTATCATCTTCGAAATATAGGCCGTTTTACATCCTTTCCTTTCGAGGCCTGACGCTGAAAGACTTGTGCATGCTTTTACCACTTATCGCTTGGATTTCTGCAACTCTCTGTTCGGAGGGTTACCAGCTAATTCTCTCAAGATTTTACAATACATCCAAAATTCTGTTGCAAGTGTGTTGACACATACATCGTCTCGGTCTCACATCACTCTTACTCCAACAGCTTCACTGGCTGCCCGTCAAGTCTCGTATTGATTTATAGACATTGATTTTAACATATAAAGCGGTTCATGGTTCTGCTCCAGGTTACATTTGTGACCAGATTTCCATTTCCTCTACCTCTCGCTGTCTACGCTCTGCCTCTGGTCCTACGCTGTTTCAGCCTCGCTGCAAACTCAGCACCATGGAAGGTAAGGCGTTCTTTTTCCGTGCCCCCAAACTGTGGAATGCTCTTCCGACTTACATTGGGAATGCTGGTTCATTGGACTGTTTTAAAAAACTACTTAAAACTCATCTTTATAGGACTCTATTTTTTTTTTTTGTGATATCTTTTATTCTTACCGTGTTTTTTTTACTGTATTTGGTTTGGGTTTTTGAAAAGCGCGTTATAAATAAAATATATTATTATTATTTGGGAAATTCTCGAAAATAGTATTATAAACATATGTTTAACGGTATCTTATGTTAATGTGTATATTGTGGAATGTATGCATGTTTATAATGAGGCAACAAACACATGCAAACTTCTGAATACAAGTTAATGCACGTTTATGCATTGTGTCATATCACTCAGCTATGATTTTTTGAATTGAAACAGGCCAAAAACATTATAACAGTTCATGCAGAGATTGATATTAATTCCTGCCTCTTTTCACATGTTAAAATCACAAAATAAAGCTCTAAATACATAACTTTTGTTGAGTATAATTATAATTTAGTCTATATATGATCCACAATACAACTCAGCAAACTTTAATTTCATTTAATTCACTCATTCCTTCTAGCTGAAATAAACATCTCGGACTGTACGAACATGATGTCCTTGTCAAACTGTAAGATCTCAGAGTTAATTTAACTTGTAACATGTCTCGATATGCCACAGAATCGCATGTATTTATTGAAAAAAAAAACACACACCATATTAAAGTAGTACAAACAAGTTGTGTTGTATTTCAAGTCCTCTAAAGCAATACATAGTCTTTGTATGATGAGGTTTTAATCACTAAAAACAATCCGGTGTTACAGTTGATTCCATTGACCGCTGTAATTCCCGTTCCCCCTCAACGCAAACTGGGTTGCCAGGTCTGCTTAACAAAATGTAACCATCACTAGTAATTCAACCTTTCTGTCTGTAATACAAACTTTATGGGTAAAACTACAGATTTGGCAACACCACTGCTGACAACACGAGTTTATGCTATTGAATTTTGCATATGCAATTTAGTCTGATCTGTTGAACCAGACATTGTGGCTCAAGCTCAATGTTATCCTATGATTCAAAAAGATGCTCCACCACATTAGCGTGACCCGATCAGTCACAAGACAAAAAGGGAACCAATAGCATTTGATGCAATCAGTCATGGAACAAAGTGGGAGACTATAGCATTTGACGCAATCAGTCATGAAACAAAGACTGAGCAATTAGCATTCAACAACTGATGTAATTTGTGACATAGCATTTGAGCTGAAAGGTGAATGGAAGCAACAATCGCGTCTATTCCTCCCAGAAAGAACTCATGCTGCCTTGAAAGACTTGGGGAATTCTAATCTTTTGAATGAACTAAGACTGTAGTTGTATCTGCCTGCTATTTCCTGAGTTTTAAATGTTGACAAATGGTTGGTTTCGTGATAGGAGTTGATTTGCATGCTCATAAATTCGATTTTCAGAGATACATTCATGGAATTTATGAACATGCAACCAGTTGACTTAAGGCACATTCAACATGAGAATATTTTTTTTATTTACATGTAAATTAAGTAATAAATAGTACTTTGAACACTGATATTACTCATTTGTGAATGTTTGATTCAGCTGAAAGAGAACGCCAAACTGTGGGGGAAAGAGAAACAAGAGATGTTGACAAGAATCAGTGAATATGAACATGGATTTGCTCGGACATCAGCTATGATTCTTCATGATCTACCTGTGGTGAGTATGGAATTTGCACTTTTTTTCCATTTGTTTGACCTAGGTAATAAAGTTTTGTTCAGTCATGAAACTCCAGATAGTACAGACTAATAGGCTTGTTTACATGCAATCTTCTAGTAATCATACATGTTCTAAAATGGCAAAATCCAACGAGGTACATGCACAGCTAGTGTTTTCAGCCACTGATAAATTTCCAGTGAAAAGTTAATAGGCTTATTATATTCACATTGTTCCTTTTACACCATTGATGTTGTAATGTAATTGTAGTATAATCATTTAAATAGACTTCGGTATTTATTTAATTGTTAAAGAGTAAATCGAGATGAGACCATTTAAATGCAAGCGCCGTCTAGTGTTGCCAACTTAGTGACTTTGTCACTATATTTAGCAACTTTTCAGACCCTCTTAGTGACAAATTAAAAAAAAAGAGCAACTAGCCACAAATCTAGTGACTTTTTTGGTGTTATTGGAGATTTTTATAGACTCATGTGTCCATACTATACCGTTCCTACTCTTCTCAATCAGCTGCAGGTGTTGCCCGCAGGCCCTCCCCACCTTAAAGCACTGACAGGTTTCCAAATTTTAACGACATGACATGGCATAACAATGGAATTTACATTTACATTTACATTTAGTCATTTAGCAGACGCTTTTATCCAAAGCGACTTACAAATGAGGACAAGGAAGCAATTCACACAACTATAAGAGCAGCAGTGAACAAGTGCTATAGACAAGTTTCAGGTGTGTAAAGTCTAAGAAGCAAAGCATTAGTAAAAATGTTTTTTTTTTTTTTTTTAAGAGAGAGAGAGAGAGAGAGAGAGAGAGAGGGCACAGTTAGTGGTATAGCCAGAGAGGCAATTGCAGATTAGGAAGGAAAGTGGAGACTAAATAGTTGAGTTTTTAGTCGTTTCTTGAAGACGGCAAGTGACTCTGCTGTTCTGATGTAGTTAGGGAGTTCATTCCACCAACTGGGCAGATTGAATGTGAGAGTTCGGGAAAGTGATTTCTTCCCTCTTTGGGATGGAACAACGAGGCGACGTTCATTCACAGAACGCAAGTTTCTGGAGGGCACATATATCTGCAGAAGTGAGAGCAGATATGAAGGAGCCAAGCTAGAGAGCTTTGAATTTGATGCGGGCAGCAACTGGCAGCCAGTGCAAACGGGTGAGTAGCGGAGTGACATGTGCTCTTTTGGGTTCATCAAAGACCACTCGTGCTGCTGCGTTCTGAAGCAGCTGAAGAGGTTTGATAGAACTAGCTGGTAGCCCGGCTAGCAGAGAGTTGCAATAGTCCAGTTTGGAGAGAACAAGAGCTTAATTTAATCCAGAGTTTCTTGTCTGGCCTCTTTATATTATATATCAGCTGCCAGATCGTATATCAGCTGCCAGAGCGTGAGTCACCTAACATTAAGCAAGTGGTGCGAGCAGCCGAAAACATTTGGATATGTTTGTAGAAAAGGTCTTTTGTACAATGCACTGATATCGTTATTAGGGATGCAACGATTAGCCGGTTTCACCATTAACCACGCTTTAATTCATTATGGTTAATTAATCTTTAGGTCTTCTCAACGCCGCGTTTTAGCTGCAGCTAAACAAAGTTAGCCAACTGTGCGTTAGTTTAAAGTTCAGAGCTTTTACACTGAGGCTGCTACGCACACACACTGGGTTAACTATAGCAACGGGGCGTTCACATATTGTGTCTTTTCCATGCGCAAGTTCGTTATTTTTAATGTAAGAATATATTCCAATATGTGCGCGCAAGCAGAGCAAATTGCTCGGGGCTTACCGGGCACACCCATTAGAAAACATCTCACGCTGTAGCTTTCAGTGCAATGTAGACAAAAGATATTTAAGACAAATTATTATTAAAATGATTATGTATGAATGCAGTTGATAACAACCGTTCATTTAAATACTTAGTTAATATTAAGCTTAAATTTACATTAGACGTGATTACCATTAAAACATGATTATTCTTCAGACTATATAATCATACAACCAAAATCTATAATTGTTGCATCCCTGATTGGTATGCAGTTCAAAACATAACATATGAATGTGTCCGAACGTAGAAGAAGCCTTCTTGAGCAATACACTGCTTTTATTGTGCTTTAAAATACACATATAAACAATATGTGTATTTTAAAGCACAATATATATATAACGCATATAACAATAACAAATAAACATTTAAATGTTTGTAAATAAAAACAAACAGCCTTGTTATTGTACAGTGCACTGATATTACGTACATGTTGTTTCAAAATGCAACATATTAACATTTTAATGTAAAAAAAGCCAACGTGGCTGTCTTAAGGAGCAAAAATACAACATATGGGCTCTTATATGCTATTGTGTCATCACTCATATTGAGAGTCAAATCTCTCTGGGCCCTCATTTGGGATGCTTTTCATGAACTGGCCCCATGACAAACTAATTGAATAGCCCTGTTATATATTAATCAGGCAGTTAAGATCATTGATTTTTATGGAAACCATATCTTTAACGGTAATATCACAATGGCATGACAGTTGACTGGAAGTGCTTGAGCTGGCTTACTGAAAATAAAAAAGTGTGCTTGTACCCTATTGTTCTTTGCTGATTCTTGAAGCCAATGAGAATGTATACAACATTTAAATACTCTATATCAGGGGTCTCAAACTGCCAGCCTGTGGGCCATTTACCAGCCACCTTCCTACTCCCTCCGGCCCGCAACAGACGTCAAAAATATAACGAGATTCGGCCCGCCAAAACGTTTATTTTTGAACCTCTATCATTGTTGTGCAGTCACGTCTAGCCATTTGTGGTTTTGACCCGCCACCTAGTCGACATTTAAAGTACTGTATTCAGATTAGTTTACATTCATTTTCTCTCAGTGTACGTTTGAGTGTAACACACAGGCGTTTTAATTCTGAAGCTGACTTAAACGTCAAAATATATGTCCGTAAGTACTCTATTTAAACTCGAGCTCTATTTTTGTAATATTCAAGGGTTGTTTGATTATTATTATTTTATACCACTTGTATTTTGTTGTACAAACACTTTTCCTTGGTGATGTGACAAAGATGATAATTTTGCTAATAATCTATTCAAATGGTCTCATTTAATAGATTTTTTTCAAATGCTTATTAAGATTTACATAAAACTATGTGCATTAGTAAAATTGTACTGCTATTGAATTGAACTTGAAGTAAATGCAAACATTTATAATATTGAAATTGATAATACAGTTGGTCAGAATTATTCGCCCCCTTTGAATTTTTTTTTCTTTTTTTAAATATTTCCCAAATTATTATAATTGTTTAACAGAGCAAGGAAATTTTCACAGTATGTCTGATAATATTTTTGCTTGTTGAGAAAGTCTTATTTGTTTTATTTCGGCTAAAATAAAAGCAGTTTTGAATTTTAAAGCACCATTTTAAGGTCAAAATTATTAGCCCCTTTATTTTTTCTATAGTCTACAGAACAAACCAACGTTATACAATAACTTGCCTAATTACCCTAACCTGCCTAGTTAACCTAATTAACCTAGTTAAGCCTTTAAATGTCACTTTAAGCTGTATAGAAGTGTCTTGAAAAATATCTAGTCAAATATTATTTACTGTCATCATGGCAAAAATAAAATAAATCAGTTATTAGTAATGAGTTATTAAAACTATTATGTTCAAAAACGTGTTGAAAAAAAAAATTCTCTCTCCATTAAACAGAAATTGGTGAAAAAAATAAACAGGGGGGCTAATAATTCTGACTTCAGCTGTACATACTTTCCCCTTTGCTGTAGCTTTATAAAACAAGAAAGATATTAAGAAGAACAATTGTCAGTAAAGTCAATTAAATTACCCAGACTGCTTTCTGCTGTTCTTGCGCTACTGGGACAATACAATTGGTTGGGACATAATGATTATTATGCCTATTATTTGTAGTATTTTTACAGCAATTTAAACTCCCCCTTCAATATGTACAACAAGAAACAAAAAGCCAGAGTTTTGACTGCATATATTCTTTGGAAGAATGACTGAGTGTGTGTCTAATGCTCGGACATACAAATAACAACTACAGATATATTTCACCAGCTGATGTGTGACAACATAAACATGCTGGTTTGCATTATTATTGGTGACAGTTAATGCTTGAAATATAAACGTCATGTTTGTTGTCCTAAGATGCATCACTTATGTCAGGTTTCCTCTTTTTTTTGTACTTGAATGTTAAAACTGCCCTCCTATAAATGGTCAGTCACTAAAATGCCCCCCCACCAATTTGAGTTTGAGACCCCTGCTCTATATCCATTGTTTTCTATAGTATTTTTGTTTTGTACTTTGGTAATCATTGGAGACAATCAACTGTCTGGTTGTCAACCTTCGGTAAAACATACATGCTTTAAAAGACTTGTATAAATTAAATTAATAATGTTCATTTCTGGGTGAACAATGACTTTAAAATAGTAATGATCCACTCAAATTTTTGAAAGTGTCCTCTGTTTTATTATTTACTTGCAGATGAGTGTGAATGATTCTGTATCGGTGTATGGTCGGCACAGGCAGCTGGAACCTCTGAAGTGACAACAGTGTGTGTATTTTAAAAATTACTTTTCAATGCCTTATAGAATATTTTTAAGTAACTTTCATCAAAACAAATAAAATAAAAAAATAGAGGAATTCAATTTTTGATCTATTGATTTATTTAAAATAAATGTAGAAAGAGCGCATGAAATGTTTTCAATTGTGTTGCCGCAATTTTTGTTCTCTTTTATTGTTGCTGTTTTCTGAATTCAGTGATTGATTGTAATTTAATTATGAACTATTTTTCATAATTTTAGTGTATTACATTTTTTAAGGTGTCCACATTAGTGAAACTATTCATTTAACTATTAAGTAATATTAATTAAAGACATGTCTGGTAATACTTTATTTTGATAGTCCATTTGAGTATTAATAGACTGTCTGCTTAATGTTTGTTGATACTGCTCCTTCAACAGACATTTAACTGACTATAAGAAACTTTGCAAGTACATATTAACTTACACTAACCTTAACTTTACAGTATACTTATAATCTATTGATAATTAGTTGGCATGTAGATGCAATGCAACTTAAATTCAACAAATGGACCATCAAAATAAAGTGTGCCCCATGTTTTTACAATATGGTTAGGTTTGGAATGTGGTTTGGGTTTAGAGCTAGTCATGTAAAATATGCATTAATGAATTGTTTACGATAGTAAGGCTTCATTATTTGATACTGAATGCTGGATTGAACTGAACGAACCACTACACTCTCCTTATCAGAGAATATGGAGTCATGGGTAGATGATATTTCACTTTAATGACTGCACAGATAAAAATATGCAAGATTTATTAGAACAACAAAGAATAAAATAATTGTGAATATAAATCACTGAAATGTTTTTCATATCTTAATATATCTCAGCATAATAGAATATCAAATTTACACTTAAAAGGATCAGCGTTTCATATTATAGAGCACAACACGTACACAATGAACAGATCCAGGTATATAAACAGAGATATAAATATATATATGAATTAAATAAATAAGGACACCTTAAAATAAAGTGTTACTTTAAACTCTTAGATTTTTGATCCACTATTTTTGTCATTATTTACTCACCTTTATGTTGTTACAAACTATTTTTTTTTTTCTGTGGATGACACACAGGTATTTTAAAACAGATAAATTACTTTCAGATGTTGTTCTTAATATATTCCACAGAAAGTTGAAGAGTTTTAAAATTACATGAGGATGAGTAAATACTGAACTTCGTCTTTAAATGATAACAAATACAAATCTCTAAAATTCAAAAGTGTATATTTGCCATCCTCAAAGCTTCCATACTTGACATTTATTTGCTGTTTGCAGCTCTGCTATCTGCTGCCGTTCAGTGGTTTGATGGTTAGCATGATGGGCTTCTCTGGCATTAAAAGGAGCTCGAACTTGCTCCCGACCTCAATCTGCTTCTGCTTCTCAAACCTGAAATTCTCCAGCATCTTGAAGGAAGAACAACAAAAGTTCAAGAAACTTTTCCCAATGTTATTATGCTGAGGATATGAAGTTCTAAGCCTTAAAAAAAAAAAAAAAAAAAAATCACGTACGTTAATAAGGAAGATCTGCATTTCTGCCTCTGCAATCCTGCGACCCACACACTGGCGGGGACCAAAGCCGAAGCCCAGGCTCCTGAAGTACTGTCTCTTAGAATTGATCCAGCGAGTAGGACAGTACTGCTTTGGGTTAGGGAAGAACTGATGATCACGACCCATAGCGTAGACACCCAGCTGAACTAAAGTCTGATCCAGAACAGAAGTGTAAAGAGATAAACAAACAACTGTATTTTTAAAAATATGAACGCAGCACTGAACTTAAAGATCTAACTCCATTTGCTTCACATCTCCTACGCATAGAGTCATTCAGGTTTGTAGTGGCTGCATAAAGTTGCCGGATAATGGCAGAAACTGGAACACTGTTGTATACGCCAATGCAGAGCATTCCAAATGTGCTCAATGGGTGACATGTAGAGCCGCACAATATTTAGTTTCAGCATCGATATCGCAATGTGCAAATCCAATATGCAATTGTGATGGGTCATTTTGAATGATCAGTTCATTTTGAATGAATTTTTTGTATGACTCGAGAACCAGGAGTACCACTCAGGGAGTGATTCGTCCATTTGAATCCTTTATTGGGTTTGAGTCATTCGTTTATCAAGCGAAAGACAGAAGCCAATCATATACATTTAGAGCCAGAAAAAGATTTGATCCATTCATCTTTCGAGTCCTCGATTTAAGTCGTTCGTTCAACACGCGAAAGACAGATTCCAATTATATGCATTTAAAGCCGGAAAAAGATTTGATCCGTTTATCTCTCGAGTCCTCGGTTTGAGTCATTCAATCATCACGTGAAATAAATTATGTGTATTTAGAGCCGGAAAAAGATTTGATTTGTTCATTTCTTGAGTCCTCGGTTTGAGTCGTTCGTTCAACATGTGAAAGACAGATTCCAATTATATGCATTTAGAGACGGAAACAGATTTGATTCGTTCATTTCTTGAGTTCTCGATTTGAGTCGTTCGTTCAACATGTGAAAGACAGTTTCCAATCATATGTATTTAGAGCCTGAAAACGATTTGATTCGTTCATCTCTCAAGTTCTCTATTTGAGTCATTTGTTCATCACATGAAAGACAGTTTCCAATCATATGTATTTATAGCCTGAAAAAGATTCGAGTCATTCATCTCTCGAGGTCTCGGTTTGAGTCATTCAGTCATCACGTGAAAGACAGATTCCAATTATATGTATTTATAGCCGGAAATAGATTTGATTTGTTCAAATCTCGAGTCCTCAGTTTGAGCCGTTCGTTTATCACATGAAATTCAAAACCCAATAATATTTATTTCGAGCCGGGAAAAGATTTGATTCATTAATTTCTTGAGTCCTCGATTTGAGTCGTTCATTTATCACGTGAAAGACAGAACCCAATTATATGTATATAGAGCCTGAAAAGGATTTGATCCGTTTATCTCTCGAGTCCTCGGTTTGAGTCATTCAATCATCACGCGAAATAAATCATATGTATTTAGAGCTGGAAAAAGATTTGATTTGTTCATTTCTTGAGTTCTCGATTTGAGTCGTTTGAGTCTGTCACATGAAAGACAGAACCCAATCTTATGTATTTAGAGCCAGAAAAAGATTTGATCCGTTCATCTCTCCAGTCACGTGATGGATAAATAACTCAAACCAAGGACTCGAGAGATGAACGGATCAAATCTTTTTCCAGCTCCAAGTACATATGATTGGCTTCTGTCTTTCACGTGACTGCTCCTTTCAGCTGAGACTGTGTGCATTGGTTAAGCTTATATGGGACTGTCTGTGTGACGTGAACGAACCCCTCAAATTTGAAGACCTGTCAGAAGAGGTGAGCAGACATACTCAGACAAAAAATCAGGTAAACAATAAATAATTTTCTCTTCATTATAGCATTCTAGTTGCGACATGTTTGTAGTGTGATCAACGTTTGGTGCAGTTGTAGATGAGTTTGGAAGCATCTCATTACATTTTAATAATATTTAGGAAAAAAATAAATAAATCATGAAATTAACGAATAAACAAAATTAACGAAATGATGAATTGGGGGGGGGGGTTCGTTGATTCCACTAAACGAGACACAAAAGGTCCATGTCAGTAAAATGATCCAAACTTCCCATCACTAATATGCAACGTCGAGTTCAGTTTATTCATCCCTTAAGAAATTTGAGTGGAATCATAGCTGTAAATGTATAAACTATAATATTTCAAGTGCATTTAAACCATATGTGTATAAGAAATTATAGTTTTATCAGAGACCAATTCGACTTAACTTTTTATGCAATGAAAACTATGACTAAAATGCTACATTTCAATTTATACTCGAGCTGTGTGTTTCATTTATGCAGATTAACGGTCTGTAATCCCAATCAATATAAAATCAGTAATTCTTTCCAAATTGAACTATTCAAGTAGTCGTAGGAAAAATTTTATTTATAATCGAGATATACAGTTGAAAGCAGAAGTTTACATACACTCTCAAAAAAGGAACATAACCTTTTTTTAAATGTTTGATGGTAAATCATACTTAACGTTTACTATTTTAGGTCCGTTAGGATTACCTTAATGATTTACATTTGCTAAATGCCAGAATAATGAGAGAATTGTTTTTTTTTTTATTAATTTCTACACAGTCAAAAGTTTACATACATTTCCTTGGTATTTTTTTTACTTTGCTTTTAAACTGTATAACATTTTGGCCCATTCTTCCTGACAGAATTTGTGTAACAGAGTCAGATTTGTAGGCTGTCTTGCTTGCACAAGCTTTTTTAACTCTGCCCACAAATTTTCTATAGGATTGACATCAGGGCTTTGTGATGGCCACTCCAAAACATTCACTCTGTTGTCCTTAAAGCAAATTTGAACTAATTTGCCAGTATGCTTAGCGTCATGGTCTGTTTGGAAGACCCATTTGTGGCCAAGTTTTAATTTCCTGGCTGATGTCTTGAGATATTTCTACATAATGTTCTTTCTTCATGATGCCATCTATGCTGTAGAGTGGACCAGTCCCTCCTGCAGCAAAACAGTCCCACAACATGATGCTGCCGCCCCCATACTTCACAGTTGGGATGGTGTTCCTAGGCTTGTAAGCGTTCCCCTTTGTCCTCCAAATGTAACACTGGTCATTATGGCCAAACAGTACAATCTTAGTTCCATCAGACCACAGAACATGTCTCCAATAATTATTCTTTTTCCCAGTGTAATTTAGCAAATTGTAATATGGCATTTTTGTTGTTGATTCTGGCTTGTTCATTTTCCACATGTTGTCACAAACTGAGGCAGTTTGTTTGAGGCGTTCCTTAAATACTATTCTACAGTTGTGCCTCCAATTAACTCAAATGTTGTCAATTAGCCAATCAGAAACTTCCAAAATCTTGACACCATCATCTGAGCTTTTTCAGAGGCATAATAATCTTATTGTATGTAAACTTGACTTTCAAGAAAAGTTATAACAATCTCAAAAAATATCTCTCATTATTCTGCTATTAAGCATAACAGAATCCTAAATTACCTAAAAGAGAAAAAGTTAAGTCACATTAACATCTGACTTTTTTTAATGATTATGTGCCTTTTTATACAGTGTATGTAAACTTCTGGATTCATCTGTATATTTCAGCAAAACAAAACATTGCAATGCCAGTTTTTTCCAATAACATGCAGCTCTAGCGACATGACAGGAGTATGCTGGCCATGCAAGAACTTTGATATTACAATGAAAACTGGGATTCATCAATAAAGAGAACACATTTCTAAAGTGCCAGACACCATAGAATGCGAGCATTTCCCACTCAATTTGTTTATGAAGATGAACTTCAGTCAGTTGAGGATGGCAAGCATGCAGATGAGCTTTCCTAAGACAGTTTCTACAAGTTTGTGTAGAAATTCTTTGGTTATGCAAACTGATTGTTGTAACAGCTGTCCTGGGGGCTACTCTCAAGACAAACTTGGAGGTTGTGAGGGTCTGGTATGGTTACACATGTTCTGCGGATGTACTGCCAAATTTTCTGAAATGCATTTGGAGATAGCTTAGGCTACAGAAATGCACATTCAATTCACAGGCAAGAGCTTTGGTGGACATCCTTGCAGTCAACATGCCAACTGCATGCTCCTTCACAACTTGTGAAATCCAGCAACTTCGCTCTGCCATTGAAGACGAGTGAACCAACACTCCACATGCCACTATCAGCAACCTGACTGACTCTGTTAAGGAGATGTGTTGCACTACATGAGGTAAACATTAGTGAATAGCACTGCATTAATCATTCATTAAATGCAAAAATAGCGGTCCGTGCCTTTTTAGCACTTTTCTGTGTGTGTTTGGTAAATCCAAACTGTACAGTTTTAACAACAAAAACAGCTGTTAGTAAATCTAATCCAATAACTTTATTCATTGTGTACTTTAATTTTTGAAAAATGTACAAAAATCACACACAGATATATTACACACTATATCAAAGGTAACATAGGGAAAAGGCATCATGGGAACTTTCAATTTACACTCACCCCTGCTGGAATGTGGTAATTTTGTATGACAGTATCTTCAGTGATGAACCTTGGAAGACTCATTGGTACAGGATGTAACCTTTAAAAAAATAAGTTGATTTTAGAAAACATTTGCACGTCATGGTTTTCAACCAAAAAGGCTATTTCAAGAGTTCACACTTAGCTGATGATTGATTATAAAGCTTGTTTGGCATGCTGTCCCACATGCCAGAGAGAGAGCCCTGAGCTCACGAGATCCTTGAGCCCGCGGCTCCTTCACGTTTGCAAGGCAAGAGGGGAGTTTGAGCTCAGGTAGATCTCGAGAACTCCCCTGCTGTAGTAGCTAATGAACAGATAGTGATTGCTCTTAAGAGATAACTACTTACTAGGAGCATGTCTATGGTGCCGATTTGAATTAGTCAATTAACTTAAGTTGCATATTTTTAGATGGTGGGAGGAAACCAGGGGACCCGGGGAAAACCCACGTGAGCACGGGGAGAACTCCACACAGAAATGTCGCCTGGCTTGGTAAGGACTAGAACCAGTTACGTTCTTGCTGTGATGCAACAGTGGACAGTGCGAACCACTGCGCCAGCATGCCACCCATCTAGGAAAGGAGGAGGAGTAGGGGTGGAAGGGGGGTTTCTTCAAAACAAAGATGGCTGTTATATGGAACTAAGGGTATTTATAGTGACTTAAGAATCGCCTGATTGGTGAATCATAAATTGAATAATGCAGGAATGGCTGCAAGCAATCATAAGCATGTGATTCTTTTGAAGTTACTTTATGAATAAACTTAAACACTTATTTACAATGGCATTTCGCAGGATATTTTATGGAAATCTGTTTTGTTAATTGTACGCATCAGAGCATGAATAATAGTATTAAGGTGACCATACATCCTTTTTATACTTTCCAGACATGTCCTATTTTAAGACTTACAAAACTCCGATATTTTAGGATTTAGAAATGCCAGCTGTAATTTTACTTTTGCTTTTTACGGTCTTTTTAAATTGTATGCATTTTTGCATCACGCTACACCTTTCATTTTAAATCTGATTTATACTCTCAGATAGCCCTGTTAGATATTTGACTGCTTGCCAAAGGCTTTTATACTTGTGTTTGTACGATTATTTGTAACAACAGGACACGACTCATGGTGTGTTCACACCAGACGCAGAACACATAAATAAATCACGCTATTCACGTGTAAATAGACGCATGAACATTTAGAGTTTACTCGCTTCATTCACGTGTCAAATTCACTTCACAATAGACGCAGATTAACATCATAGGCAGGGCTTCTGTCTGCCCAGTGACTGTAGCTTCATTGCTAAATGGCTAACATGGATTTTATTGAGAGAATAGCTGTGTTTATGTGCTTTAGAAAGACACTAGCTCGGCATATACTCAATTAGGATATGAAAACATTTGTTAATTTGACGGTAAAATTATGTGTTACTTAAATGTATGTGCTACTGTCGCTTTCTTTTTGACTGTTGAGACAACTGCAATAACAAAAGTTTTAAAAAGCCCTTATTATGCATTATAAAAGGTCATATTTTGGTTTTATTTCAACAACAGGCTGATATGCATGCTTCTATTGTCTTATGATAATGCATTTATTTTTACTTAACTATCCCAACGACTCCCATTTGATTTGTTCAGTGATTCATTTGTTCCCAAACCCTCTTTAGCACGATGCTAATATGCGCTGATTGGTCCGATGACCTAGTCTGTTGCGATTGGTAGACTGCGTTCAGTGCAAGACAGAGAGAAATGCTCACCATGGCTTATCAACAATGTTTAAGTAGTAAGAGTGCAGAGTATATGTGTGAGCCCAATGCAGTTAAACACCAGTATATTGCTCTATTCTTAACCATGACACACATTCAGTATTAATCCACACAGCGGCAAAAGCTGATCTATTTTGAAGCTTGACTGCCACATGTGTGCAGAAACAGCTGACGGTGGCCATAGCAACAACCAACAGCAGAGGATCGCGAGTTCACAAATGCATTTAAATCCATAAACAAAGTGGCATGCGTCACGTTATTAACAAGGCTTTAGAGGTTATATGAGATGAAAGTTAACTAGATATAGTACAAGCCTGCGTGGAGCGATTACAAGTAACAAAACACAATTAAATACATATTTTGCAAGCTAGAGAAAACAAGGAGGCAACCATTTTAAATCATACTTACTTACAAGAAACTGGTCCATGAATTGTGTACTGATAAAGTGCGAATCCCGTATTGCAGGGTAGATTATTGCATTAATCACAAGAACATTCACTCATTAATGTTCACTCATCTTCAGTCATGATCACCCCCACACACACTCGCACTCTGCTAAGTTTGAAGGGAAAGGCACGTTCACGTTTTACCGGACCTGTCACAGAACATATTTGGTTTTGTTTCACGTCGATCTTGATACGAACAAGCAAAAGACCCGGATGAATGACGAATCATTTAAATTACTCTGAATCTTATCTTTTTTTAAACACTGTGCACTTTCAGATTTAACCCTCAGCTGGATGTTTTCATTCACTTAGAGCTGTGTTGCACACTGCATGGAAGGTAATTTTCAAAAACCTATAATAGGGGCTCTTTAATGCATGTTATTAAAGGTGTCAGATGTTCTTACATTCCAGTGCAAACTTGAAGAGTTCATGGGTGAGATCAGTGGTCCACTGATATTGTCCACTCCTCTCAATCTGTTTGTTGACACGAGCCACAAAGTCCTGCCCGACCTTATCCAGGAGAGGCACAAAAGTCCCCTGCACCTTCGGCAAAAGCAGTTCCTTGTTTAGAATCATCCTATCAAACTTCCAGGCCTTCCCTTCTCTGCAGGAACAAATCAATATGCTTTACTATTCCAGTAGACATGTTTATAGCAGGTACTGGATAACATTGCTTACTTTAGCAGGACGCCATATTTTCGGTTCCTGTAGTCCCTGTAGGCGGTCCATGCGTCTACATTGATTCTATTGCGATGATGACCCTCTGCTTTGAACAGGATAGCACCGTCTTCAGGCTTGATGATGTACACACTATCGTACAGGTAGATTCCAACTTTTTCCCTGTCCAAGTGGATTTGCAGACAGTGTATTAGTTAAAGCATGTTCACCGATGGCTTACTCTATATTGACTGATAAAAGCAAATTATACATATGCAATTTAACATGCATATTTTAGAGCTTTCCTTGGGAATCAAACCCAAAACATTAGCATTGCTAGCACTATTTCAGATACAGTAAGGCTTAATTATTTTAGTGTTTATTAACACGTTTATTTTGGGCTGTAAAAGGTAACACAAGTTAACGTTTCAGGTATGTATGAACCCTCATTCACTGAATTTGAAGTTGTACGCGAGGCCACTCCCTTATATACACATTAGTGATCTAGCGGGCAATCATACTTTTAGGTTTTTGCTGAAGAGCCAATCCATAGAATGGCATTCAGTTGATGGTTTTAGGGTTGCAGAGATGTAACTTCAGCAAGGGCATAACCATAAAACTTCCCCAGAATTACCAATTTTCAATTATACCTCGTTTTTTTGCATGTTTGTCACACTTTAATGTATCAGATCACCACAAGTGATTTTGTTATTTTACTGAACGTGGTTTACATCAATTAATTCTGGTGGTTTTAAGCTGAATTATGCATAGTTGTTCTTCAGTGTCACATAACCCTTTGAATATATTACTCATGACCTTTTCAAGAATTATTATTTTTATACGAAACCATTCAAAGGTACTGTAAAATAAAAAATGCATTTACATTTATTCATTACATTATATTGAGTGAAAATAAATGCTTTTTTTTAATCAATGCATCCTAAAATTAAAATGTATCACAGCTGTCTATGATGCTATAAAGCAAGAAATAGTTGAAAGAACCATTGTTACGTTTTTTTGTACCAATCAGCTTTGAATCAGAGGAATAAACTTAAAAACATACATTGTTTACCAACAGCTGAAAATATTTACTGTATTTTTGATCAAGTGAATGCAGCCTAGAGTAGAATTGGCTTCTTTTATTCATTCATTCACTTTCTTTTCAGCTTAGTCTCTTTATTAATCAGAGGTTGCCACAGCAGAATGAACCGACAGCTAGTCCAGAATATTTTTTACGCAACGGATGCCATGGTTTCTGCTTCATTCATTCTTCGTTACATTACAGCTTCTCATTCAAATCATTCAGTCGTTTTTTTAATAGAGGGTTATAAAATCGCACCAAAATGTATTAAAAGGTAAGTGAATTATAACAGTGCGAACTTTACTGTAATCTTAGTAGTGCTGCGCGCTATTTGTTTAACCCTTTAAGGTGACGTCATGTGCTGACTGACTGACTGACAGGTGCGTGATGCATGAGGCTAGCAAACACGTTGTAGCTTTCAGGATGAACACAGTTTATATAAATATAATTTATTTATAAATAAAGGTCTATGGTTTTGCTTGCAATGACTTTATCTTGCTGGAGCTTATAGCCGTTACACTTTACTTCAGGACGCGTTAATGTGTAGGTCTATTGGAGACATTCATAAATATTCCTAGCAAATCTAATAAATATTGGAGACATACGCGTTACATAAACGCACTAAATCGCACTTCAGCAGTGTTTATTTGAGAGCGCACAAGAAGATCTGCACTTGAGCAGCGTATATTTGAGGGTGTGCATGAAGATTTGTGCACGAACAATGGATATTGGCATGCAAGCAGAGATCCCCATGCTTGTATAAATGCAATCTCAACTTGTAATACTGCGCTCACGACATCCGTCTTTCGAATGAGACATTAAACCGAGGTCCTGACTCTCTGTGGTCATTAAAGGGAACATAGTTTACCTCTTTTTTATGATTTAATATTAATATTATGGTTCTTCTAGGTGTGCCAGTTTAGGTTCAGTTCAAAACACAATTCAGATTTTTTTATTATAATGTGTTAAAAAGTGTCATGTTGGGGGCGTGTCCACAGTTCGCTGATTTATGGGTGTGTTGCTTCACATGTAAATTAGTTTCGGCTTCCCGCCAACGTAACAAGGGGGCGGGGCCATGAGCTCACCCGCTCTGTGTTTGCTACGAAGTCTGACAGGCAGACGGAGGAGAGAGAGGATCAACATTCAGTCGTACATATACGACTCGGACACAGACCAAGCAGAGTACAAAATCATTTGTGTCTTTGTACAGTTTTACAGCCAACTGTGTGCTAGTTTCAAGTGCCGAGCTTGTACACAGAAACTAATAACCACGCACACTGAATTAACTTTGACTGAGGCACCGGATGTGCCGCTCGAAGCCGCGACAGGGACACCAGACACTCTCTGTAGCGCGGCAGAAACATGTGTCCCGAATCGTCGCGCCACGCATTTTTAAATACTAAACATAGGTTTCTGCAGCGGTCCGCGGCGCCCAGCCGTCGATTTGAGTGTACCCTGATAGAAACATATGTTTAGAATTCTAAAACGCATGCTAGTTAAGATCACAGAGAGCTTCTGGGATCACGAGAAATGCAAACAGCTGAAGTATAAGGTAGACTCAATAAGAAGTACACATGTTTGCAAACCTACCTAAAGATACAACCAATAATTCCGATTAGAGCGATAATGTGGAGAATATTGCTCTTGTGTTGAGCCCAATAACTCCTGCATATAAAAATAGAGCTAGGGTGTTCCTTTAGTGATATTGCTTCGACTCACGCTGAAAATGGCGGACGTGAATCAACAATCTGAGGATATGATGACGCGCCTGTCAATCAATATTGGTGGGCGGGGGGACCGCTCTCCTACGTCAGGTAGCGGTCGATTTGAAAACAGCTCCAATTGGTCCACCGTTTTTTATGTTGTTAAAATGAAAAAAAAAAAAGCACTGGGTGTGCTTATATCACCCCAATATGACAGTCTATACACCATACATGCACATATGTCTGTCCAAACAGCTTGAAAAGTAGATTTTTTACCATAGGTGCCCTTTAAAAATCCCATGGCACTTCTCGTAAAGAGCAGGGGTGTAACCCCGGTGTCCTGGCCAAAGTCCCTCAATCGGCCCTTACGATCATGGCCTCCCAATAATCCCCATCCACCGACTTGGCTCTATCACTGTCTCTCCACTCCCCCAATAGCTGGTGTGTGGTGAGCGAACTGGCTCCATTGTCCTGTAGCTGCCGTCGCATCATCCAAGTGGATGCTGCACACTGGTGGTGGTGTGAAGAGACCCCCCTCATGATTGTGAAGCGCTTTGGGTGTATGGCCATACACAATAAAATGCGCTATATAAATACACACATTACATTACATTTGTCAGTAAAATAACGGCATTGATAGTTGATGAATCTGTGTAAAAGGCTGCAGCCACAGCTGGAAAAAATCCTAGAGGAAACACTGAATGCTCTTCCAGCTTCAACCCATAATCGGGAAATATCCATACACACTCATTTACACACATTCACTATGGACAAATGAGCTTTTTTCTCAATTTATCTATAGCGCATGTCTTTAGACTTGTGAGGGAAACCAGAGCATGAGGAGGAAACCCAGGGAGAACATGCAAACTCCACACAGAAATGCCAACTGACTCAGCTGAGGCTCGAACCAGCGACCTTCGTGCTGTGAGATGACAGTGCTAACTACTGCGCAGCTTCTTTTAAAAATATAAAAAAATTTACAGATTCCAAACTTTTAACTGGTAGTGTGTAAATATCTCTATGTTTTAACTACAAATCCAAAAGCTGAAGAATCATTCAAAACCTTCTGATGTCATCAACATAATTGCCTATTAATCATTCAAATAATTCTTATAGTAATTCATTATCTAAATAACTGTTTGTTGCAGCCCTGGCTTTCTGCAGGCGAGAAGGCAGCTATAAAAGAGAAATTTTGATGATTATCCCCAGTTATATTTTGATGGATTTATCACTATCCATATATATGGGAGTGGTCTAGCATGCAGATTTTTATAGACCCACGTTTCAAATTCTCACAATGCAAAGACAAATGGAAAACCTGGGGGGTATTCCAGAAAGCAGGTTATGTGACATACCCGAGTAAGTTTAAGAGTAAGCAACTGGATAACCTCAGCTTTGGTTCCAAAAATGTAAGTAACTTTTGGGGTACAAGTAGGCATAGCAACTTACTCTCTGAAGATAACCTGCTCTGGAGCAGCTTATGCTACAGAGTTTGTCTGTATCAGAGAGTTTGCGGAGCATTGCGTGCTCTTTTGATGAGAATTTTGATGGATGTAGAAGCACAGATATGAGTTTTTTTCATCGTAAGAGGGTTATAAGTGCATAGGTTTTTTTCATATCCAAGTGAATATTTGAATGAGCGTTACTGTTTTTCAAAACAATCATTAATGTATTGAACAAACTTTTTAAAATCAAACCTTACAAACCATGAGTCTGCGCTTACGATAGTTAACATACCGCTCAGTGCAGCTTTTTGTTTTAGCGTCCACAAACTAGCTCATACAGTATGTGATGACCAAACCTCATCACAATGTTAAGGCTAAATGGCTCATTTTCAGGCAGTCTTTATTATGACGTACATTCCAACAGGTTATATTTACTTTACACAATGTTTTTTTTTACTATATTTGTATTATACACTTGAATCATTACTGGGCACTACATTTGTTACTTGCTGGAGGACAAGGGCTTTATATGATGACACCCTACCTGCAGCCTGACCCAGGGGAAACCTCAGTGACCCAAGCAGACCAAAGAGATGGATAAAAGATGTAATTAAAAAAAAAACATGTTTAATTAAATAGTTTAGTCTGAAGCACTGTTCATTTCTTTATTTACGGAAATAAAATGAATGATTTTTGCTTTATACGCACACCTTTCAACATGTAACATATTTTCTTCCTATACATTTCACACCTTAAGGTAATGCTCGTGTGACTTTACTTGTCTTTGAAGATGGACCTTATACAGCTACTTTAGAATTTAAATATATAAATAAAAGATTGTTTTGTGATACAATAGTGACATTTAAATAAGGAAAATTGCAGACAAATTCTTACAGTGTTTATTGGTTAGGGCAGAAGGAACTTTGTCTGCATGCAAAACAAAAAGCATAAAAAGAACCTAATGGCTTGTTTCCACTGACTGGTACGGTTCAGGTCGGTACGGGTCACCTTTATCAGGCTTGCGTTTCCACTACCAAGTGTACCCTTTTGGTGGGCGTGGTGTATGACAGAAAGTTTCAGTCGACGTCATTCTCGCTCGAGGAAATGTCTACAATAAAGCTGTACGGGTCGCTCGCATATCATATGAGAAGCACTTCTCACAAAACAGATGCTTTACACACATAAATACTTCTGTATAAATGTTTATTACTAACTTATCAATGAACATGAGTTGATTATAACTGCAGATCAATGACCGTGTGAAACAGCCTACTGTAACGTCTGTAATTATATTAAATAAATGAACATGTATATATAAACACATACAGCCCCTTACAGTCTCTGATATGTTACCAACTACAGAAGAACTACATATAACAGACATTTAGTCCGTATTTAGGTTAAAAAACAACACAAAATATAGCCTACAGTCAGTGAAAACCTCTCATCTGTGTCTGTAATCTTCAGCAGCACATGTAGCCTCTGTTAGACAGTAATTAAATCATTCCCAGTTCATATTAGTTCAAAAGGTGAAGATAATAGTTAAACATGGCATTTTGTTCATGTTTGCGAAAAAATAATGTGCTCCTTTTTTTCCGGCTTCTCCTCTGCTTTTTCGCGCTTCACTCTCGCGTTTGTCAGTGTCTGACAGGATCGGGTTTCAAAAGCAAGTCAATAATCAAGCACACGTTATTATCATCGGCTCAAGAAGTTTCTTATTTCAAATAAAGACGCGCGACGAACTCAAGGAAGAAAGCGAAACCGCTCGCACTTCAGACTGCCTCATAAAAAACTACGAGGCACAAGGTAGATTCTGCTCTACTCCATGGCTTTGTGGCTGTTCATCAAGACGATGACAAGGTTTGTTTGAGCCCAATTCGACCCTGGCTCGTTATTATATGTACATATATTTAATTCTGCTGTAATCTCTCACTGTATATTTTAAACATGGCGGGTTTTTGGCCGGACAGTAGTGTTTTGTGGTGCTCTGCCTGAGTGAGTTACCTTGACCTGCAGCAGATTTTTCAGTGAAGACAGAGACTGATCCAGACGAGCCAACGTCACATTCCAGCGGGCTATTGCACACTCTCTCTTTACTGCTAATGCTCCTAGCAGAAAAAAAAGACTTGTTTTTTTTATATGCCAAAACACCACACAGGTCAAGGACAATCAACTACTAAAGAAATTCCAGAGACCAGCCCATTTTTATTCCACCTACACCCCCCTCCAAGCACAACACCACCCACACAAACAACGCAGCATGAATCAATGACAGATTTGACCACTTAAACACATCAGAAAAAAAAGCTGAGTGAACGGTTCCTTGCAAATAAAAAAAATTCTGTTATAAATGGTATTGTAACACATTTTTGTTAGTTTTTTGTTAACAGGATAGTTCAATTCCAAAATAAAATTAGGAAGGAAAAAATAGTAGGAATAGTAGGAAAAATAAATATAGTGGAAGTCAAAGGTTACTAGTTTCCAGCTGTCTTTAAAATATCTTCCTTTGTGTTAAACAGAATAAAGTGTTCAAAATGCATAAAGGTTTGAAACAAGTATCGAATAAGTAAATAATGACAGATTTTTTTTTTTTTTTTGGGGGGGGGGGGGGGTGGGGGGGTGAGCTACCACTTTAATTAAAAAAACGTTTTACCTCTTTCGCGCTTATTTTTATACTTAGCTATTTGTTGCAGGTCATTTAAAATTTCTATTTTTAAAAAAACGTAGCTTACTGAAATCCAACAAAGCTTATTCTCACACAGTTTCAATAAGATAATGAAACTATTGCATTTAAAAGTGATTCACAAATATGTAACACAACAATTGTGTTATATCTTAAGACTATATGAAAGTTTTACGATTACCTTATTTATGCAGCATTTGTATAGAGGATGAAACCTGCAAAAACAATAAAATAAATATATATGGAAATAAATAAACTAATCAGTAAATCCACAAATTCCTGCCTAAATAAAACAATAAATATGCAAATAAATAAATAAAGAGTAAATAAATATATAAATACCTGCATAAAACAATAAATATAGAAATTAATTTATTAATGAGTAAATCCACAAATTCCTGAATAAATAAAACAATAAATAAAATTTATTAATTAGTAAATCCACACCTCATGCATAAATAAAACAATAAATAAATAAATAAATCTGAAAATAAATACATAAATTCCTGCATAAAAACAAATAAGTAAAATATGCAAATAAATAAATAAATCCATTGATTCATGCATAAAACAATAAATATGCAGATAAATAAATGAGTAAATAAATACATAAATACCTGCAAAAAACAATAAATATAGAAATTTAGAAATTAATTAGTAAATCCACAAATTCCTGCATAAATAGAACTATAAATATGCAAATAAATAAATATGAAAATAAATGCATAAATTTCTGCATAAATAAAACAATACATAAATAAATATGGAAATAAATAAATAAATCCATAAGTTCCTGCATGAATAAAACAATATGCAAAAAATTTAATAAATACGAAAATAAATACATAAATTCCTGCATAAATAAATATGGAAATTAATAAATAAATCTATAAATTCCTGCATAAAGCAACAAATAAATATGCAGATAAATAAATGAGTAAATAAATACATAAATACCTGCAAAAAACAATAAATATAGAAATTTTGAAATAAACTGGTAAATCCACAAATTCCTGCATAAATAGAACAATAAATATGCAAATAAATAAATACATATGCAAATAAATGCATAAATTCCTGCATAAATAAAACAATAACTAAATAAATATGGAAATAAATAAATAAATGCATAAATTCCTGCATAAAGCAATAAATAAATATGCAAATAAATAAATGAGTAAATAAATCCATATATTCATGCATAAATAAAACAATAAAATATGCAAATAAATAAATCCAAAAACTCATGCATAAAACAATAAATAAATATGCAGATAAATAAATTATTCCAAAAATTCATGCATAAAACAATAAATAAATATGCAGATAAATAAATTAATCCAAAAATCCATGCATAAAACAATAAATATGCAGATAAATAAATGAGTAAATAAATACATAAATACCTGCAAAAAACAATAAATATAGAAATTTTGAAATTAGATAATTAATAAATCCACAAATTCCTGCATAAATAAATAAATTAATCAGTAAATCAACAAATTCCTCCATAAATAAAACAATAAATATGCTAATAAATAAATAAATAAAAAATAAATATGCAAATAAATCCATAAATTCCTGCATAAATAGAACAATAAATAAATATGCAAATAAATCCATAAATTCCTGCATAAATAAAAGAGTAAAATAATATGCAAATATATAAATCCATAAGTTCCTGTATAAATAAAACAATAAATAAATATGCAGATAAATAAATAGGAGTAAATAAATGCATAAATACCTGCACAAATAAAACAATAAATAATATGCAGATAAATAAAGAGTAAATAAATCTACAAATTCCTGCATATATAACAATAAATGAATATGGAAATAAAAAAACAAACGAGTAAATAAATGCACAAATTCCTGCATAAATAAATAAATAAATAAATAAATAAATAAATAAATAAATAAATAAATAAATAAATAAATAAATAAATAACACGTATGTTGGGGGAATAAGAAAATGCAAATTTTTCTCCTCCTTTTACGCAGTTCCGTGTTTACTTACCCTCAGGTCAACATGCTAATGAGAGGGTGACTGTCAATCATCAGGAATTTGTGGATCTTTTTATTCATTCATTTATTTATTTATATATTCATTTATTGTCTTGCATGCTTCTCTATACGTTATTGCTTTACACCGAAAGAAAAAAAAAACATTTTTGAGTGTCGCAACCATAGGTCGCAACTCGCGACAAGTTAACTGCATGCTCCATTATCATCAGCGGAGCTGTGAAATGGCAGGTAAGGACAGGTAAGTATAAAGCCTAAATAGAAACTAATATAACAATGTTTGGTGAGTGGAAGACGTTAATCCTGATGCCGTTCGAGAACGCTGTTATTTAGTGATATTAACGTCAAGAATAGGCAGTTAAATATGCTAAAGTGGTCGTTATTTCTGTCTTTAGTTCTGTGGTATTTGTTTTTAATGCACAAGCTGTTTGTTTGTTCACGTAAAGAGTAAAAACGCGTTAAACATCTCTTTTTTTTTTTTTTTGTAATTTGATACAAAGAGAATATAATACACACATAAAAACAAATAAATGATCGTACTTTTCAAAAATCTAAACATTTAAAACTTTCAAGGACTTACAAGGGCCGTTAAACGTCATCATAAATCGTTAAACTAAATTGTATTTCACAATGTTTTAAAGAGAAATGTTTTGCTGATGCTGAATATAAGTTTTACATTTAAAGGAATAGTTCACTCCAAAATGAAAATTTCGTCATAGATTTACTCAATATTTTGCTTGTTTCAAACCTTTATAAGTTTGTATTTTCTGTTGAACACAAAAGAAGATATTTTGAAGAATGATGGAAACAGTCAGCACCGACTTTAAAAAGTATTTGTTTTTTCTACTATAAAGGTCAAAGCTTACAGGTTTTCCGCTATCTTCTTTTGTGTTCACAGAATAAAGAAACACATAAAGTTTGAAACCACTCGAGGAAGAGTAAAGTGAGTGTATTTTCATCTCTTTAATATGAGTGAATTGTTGCACAAAAAAAATCATAATATCATTATGGATGTTTAAAAAAAAATCTATTGAATATTTTAAATTTGCTGACAAATGCACTGTATTTCTGCTACACGATCTGCTACATGATTCAGATAGGGCCAGTGCTTTTGTAAGTGCAAATAAACTAAGAAATTAGGAGAGTTCACAGTTTAAAGTAAAAAAGTGCAGGTTCCATGAATGCTGGAGGTCATTGTTGTTGACCAACCTGATTTCACCAAATAGGACATGTTCCTGGATTAACATCTATATTGATCCTAGAACAACATTCCAATCAGCCAATCAGAATTAAGTGATACATTTACCACTTATGTTAAGTTTAGGCTTACGGTTAGGTTTATGCACTTCTACATGATTGTTATCCAACAATCATTCCCCATTGATTTTGGGAATAATTTACACAGGGTGTCTGCTGGGTCCTAAAAAGGCTTAAATTCTAAAAACTAGGGATGTAATGATTCACCTGGTTCGCGATTCGACATGATTCATGATACTAATCTCTTGATTCACGATTTAGTCACAATGTTTTAACAAAATTATTTGAAACAAATTTAAGGTAAATAGCCATTTTATTTTTTTCTTAAATACTGCACATTTTTGGCAAAATAATAAATTCTCTGCTATATCTAAAGTTCTATTTTAAAAACAAATAAATTCCAAAACTGAAAAAAGAATAATAGAAACTGAAGAAGATACATTAATATAAACAACTGAAACTGTGACTCACTGAGGACTGATATGGCTGGTGTGAAGCACCAAAAACTCACTAAGGACTGAATATGGCTGGTGTGAAGAGAGCAATGTGTACAGAGGTGGTCAATGGGCCCTCTGCTCTAGGCATAAATTGGCATAAAATATACTTTTTTAATTTTAAAATTACTAATTATATAATAGGATAGAGACAGGAGTTGAACATGATTATGAAGGTGAATAATTAATATTACTTGTATAATTTATTAGTATAAGTATCAGTGTTATACACTTATGAAGAAATCTTGAACATTTTTAAATGTTCAATAATAATAAAGTAATTATTAAAATATGCATAAACTAATTTGAAAAGGAGAGGGTGAAAATAATCTAATACCTGGTTTTGTAACAGTACAGCTTTCTCTTTCAGTCTGAAAAACATCTTCACACTTTCGCAATGAAAACACTGATGAACCGTGTGATCTCCGTAGCACTCGTCGGAGCATGCAGAGCTGCAAATCATGCGGACCGTGTGGTTTGGCTCAATAATTTTATTTGTTTTTCTGCGTATAGACATCAGTGACAGTGGTTCTTTCTTTTTGCAGCTGTCCTTTTACTCTGCCGCCCCACCTCTTAAGCCTGGATTATACTTCTGCGTCGAGTGATCGGCGTGACCCATGGCGCATGCCTTGTGCGTTGCCGTGCATTTTTCTTCTGCGTGCAGTTTGTGTTGCTCTGCAATAACACTTCAGAAACAATAGCTGGCAGTAGGTGTTTATGTTCCTCTGTATCGAGTTTCTTTGCTGGTGTTTTGCTTTTTCTGAATGCTACCTTCATGTGCAATTGGCTCAAACTCCCTCATTTTGAGGCGGGAATCGGCGGAGGTGCAACAACTTTAATCATAAGGTAAACACAAAACAACAGTTTCCATCTGGAGCTCCTTCACCGGACTCCACACTTGTAAATACTTGCTCTATCGTGCTCGCGCGGCTCTCACCCACACTCGTCAGCGCTACCAAGCAGACCAATCGCAGAGCTTGCGCTATGCATTGTTGCAACGTGTAGTTATATTTTGTGAGAGGTGCATGTTTGCGACAGCCACGGTGAGAGCTATTCGACGCGTAGGCGGTGCCGGAGCATACGCATGCGCTTGACGCAGAGGTATGAATCAGCCTTTACTCGCCGCTGATGTGCAGGTAAAGTGAGCTTGTGCCTGTTAACAGCGCCCCCTTTGTTAAAAAAATATATCACGATTCATTCAACAATTCTATCGATTTGAATCGTCACATATTTTAATAAATTTTCAACCGAACCACAGTGAATCCTTACATTCCTACTAAAAACTAATTTTAAGGCCTTAAAAAGTCTTAAATTCACTGAAATATTGTGTTGTAGGTCTTAAATCGTTTTAAACAGGTCTTAATTTTGCTTAATTAAGCTACCCAATTTGGCGACTTCCATCCAATCCCCAACAATACCTCTCAGTAAAACCTTATTTTTTATTTAAGTTTTTTATCGCAAAGAGATACAATTCACAAAAGCAATTCACAACATTCCCCATTAAATTGCCTTGGGAAAGAAAACTAAAACAATTATAAGATTCCGCATTATAATACTGGCCCACTAAGAAAAAAATCTATAGTGTTTAACCCTGTATAAGTCTAAAATTGTATTCATAATGGTCTTAAAAGGGTCTTAAAAAGTCTTAAACTCAACTTGATGAAACCTGCAGAAACTCTGTTACAGTTAAGGTTGGGTTTAGGGGTAGGGAATAGGTATGGTTAACATTTTCAAACAAAAATGATGTTCCAGGATCAGCATAGATGTTATTCCATGATCACATCGTACTTGGCAAAATCATGTCATGTCATTGATATTTGACTCTGCATAGCATTGACAAAGTAAAGACAGCAATTGGATTCAATGGAGTCAAAATGAACATCCTCAGTTCAAACATACTGTTTTGCATTCATCTTTCCACCCAACGTGTCAGTGAAGTTTGATATAAATGTAATCTGATGATAACAGTGACAGTGTTACTCATCAGTTGCCACAATCTTTGGTAGACTTTTCGGGTGGGAACACCCATCTTTAACGTGATGAGATTAAGCAGAATTCCTTTTGATCAGCAGATGATTCTTGATGACCCACTCCCACTCTAGACTATAGCCGAGATGGTCCTTGATGGCCCACTGATGCACCAAGACTACAGGTGAGATGCCTATTGATGGCTCACTGATCAATCCATACTACAGCTGAGCAATGTCAAAAAAGTCAACCTTGCCATGAAAAAATAACCAAAATAACGAAACCCTTTCTAGGTTTTTTGTAGGCTTTTACAGTACTGTAAAAATGCTCAAAAATGTCTTTGTCAGTGTTTTCAAACAATTATATTAGATTTACCAAAGTCACACAAGTGCAAATTTCACATTGGTCACACCCATACCGATGCTTTAAAATAAAATCAATAATTTTTGTTCTAGAGAGGGCACATTTAACCTTTTGATTAGCAGTATTTATTTTGGGCTGTGCACTTTAATTCACAGAATTTCAACAAAGTTTATTCTATACTGAAACCCTGCATACTTTTACGGTCGCATCTATAATGCATGTTTATTTTCCTCATTTAAAATATAAAAAACCTTAAATGCCTCTTTTGCACAATATTCACCTTTAATACCTCCCTTGCACAATACCCTGCACACAATTGTTCAGTCTTGTGTAAAGTGTTGTGTTTGTATTTATGATTAATTTATGTAGCACAGCTGTCCTGCGAGACACCACATTTCGTTCCTCTGTTGTAGGGTTGAGGGGCTCTAGGCGAGATAAAAAAATTGGGCCCACTGGTGTAAAAACAGTAAGAAAATCACAAAAAAAAACCTAATTTTAATATTTAGGTGTATACTTTTTTATTAACTGTAACATATTTAACCTATAAAACATATGTAAAAATATTTACTCATATTTAAACAAATAAGTTTGCAAGTATTGCAACGTACTAAATAATGTATTATGCATAGCAGAACATTACTTTGAGCTTGCTTTTTCCTCTGCTTTTCTTTTCTTCTTTTTTCGGCTCCGGACAGATGCTGTTTGGACGGAATTTCATTTCAAATTAAAATTTGATTAAGATCAATTACAAATAGCAACAACACTTGTGATATTATATTACTTAAGACTTTTTCTGGTTTATATCGGACGTGAGCAATTTGGAGAGATATGTGGAGTCTGTGTAGGAAAACGTTCCATCATTCTAGTTCACCCAATAGCTGATTGCGTGCGGTGCTATGCAAAATAGAGTGTGGTGCTGCTGGGTATAATTCTAATATTTTCTGCTTTTATTGTTTACTTATTGTTTACTGTTGTTGTGTATTTATTATAAATTTCAGCTTCGTCATGTATGAATTATACAGAGCTATTCTTTTAATGAAACATTTTTTTTTCACACGTCGTTGTGAATTGTTCATGATTTAAACGTACGCGCTTGTCCTCACGCCTACAGTATGTTCAATATTTAAATATTCATAGTTAATAGTTAAATATTCAAAAGCAGCTTTTGTGGGGCCCTACAAGAAACACGGGCCCCTAAGCGACCGCCTAAATTGCCTGTAGGACGGGCCGGCCCTGTCTGTATGTCCACACATATAGCGGAATAACAATAAAGCTTGACTTGACTTGAATATGTGGTCATCAGTGTAAACATCGTATTATTTTATCTGATCCAGTTTTTTTCCCAGGTGGACTGGTTAAGATTACTTGGCTCCCAGAAATCCTGTATTTTTAAAATGAACAGAGGATGACTGAGAATCTGCTGAAGTGTTTTCAGAAAAGTGTGCCATATGCATCAGATGTTTAGCCACATGTTAGTTGGTGATGCTTGACGTGACGTCTGAAGCTGAGACTCAGATATGTATATAAAGTGTATTTGGTAAAACTTTGTCTCTTTAATTTCATTGACACGACAGTAACAATGACATAAAATGGATTTAATAGATTTCACAAGCCAGCCTCAAACTCAAATCACCCATGTGAGCGCCATCACTAAGCCACAGCTCTGACCTGATGTTGACCTGATGAAACTGCACTGATAAACTTTTTTTTTTTTGCTTTATATACTACCATTCTCTTATAATGAAACTCAGTCTTACCTTCAGTCAGGTCCACATAGTAGCTGCTGGTCTGTCCAGAGTCAGTAGTTATGTGAAAATGGAAGCAGGCTCCCACCTGATGAACAAGCTCCTCTAAGAGAACTGATCTGCTCATCAGAGAAGCTCACTGTATCTGAAAGCAAAGACAAATTAGGTTTTCAATTTATTTCACGGACTTAAAATAAAGACTCACTTGTGCATTTACCTTTATGGCAGAATATTCTGTTTGTCAACAGCAACAACCGTCTCAATGGCAAAGAAACTACAGGCCGGTGGACAGTCTAGTGAAAAAGGGGGAAGTGGTGTTTTTCCCAAAAAACTAGACCTTTGCATTTCTCATCGTTTTGTTTTTAATTATGAGTTTAATTTAATTATGTGACATCTCATACACAATTTTACAATGTTTTGGCTGTTTTCCTCATCAGTGTTTCACTTGTCTTTAAAGGTATAGGTCAACCAAAGCTGAAAATACTGTCATAAATAAAAAATAAAAAACCCACAAAAAGATATTTTGGAAAAAAAAAATTTAAGCCTGTAGATTTTGACTTCCATAGTATTTGTTTTTCCTACTATGGATGTCTATGGCTGCCAGTATTGAACAGTTTTTGTGTTCAGTGGGCAAAAAGGAAACTCATAAAGGGTTGTATCTACATGAGGGAGAGTAAATAGTTTTAATTAAAATGTAATTTAAATAGTAAAATTTTCAATTCTGGGTGAATTAGTTTAAACTAGATTAATTTGTGGTTTGCATTTGCTCTAGAATCCCACTTATTAATAATTAATTTTTAACTTGTAGATTAATAAAAAACTTTAACATTGCAATATCGCCAACAAGTAATTCATAACACAGTGAAGTTCACGTTCACATGTTAAAACACTCAACAACATTATGTAGTACAGGAACAAAACTCAAAAATCCTATCACATCATTTAAATCCCATGTATTAATGGCATTATTGGCTTCCCTGTAAAATATAATGATGATAGAAGAAGTGTGGTGGACAAAACTTACAGCGTGTAGACCAGGAGTAGTTATAGACCAGGGGTGCCTTATCCTGTTCCTGGAGATCTACCTTCCTGCAGAGTTCAGCACCAACCCTGATTAAACACAACTGAACCAACTAGGTAGGATCTGAAGGAGTACTTGTAATTAAAGTCAGGTGTGTTTGATCAAGGTTGCAGCTGAACTCAGCAGGAAGGTAGGTCTCCAGGAACAGGACTGGATACCCCTGTTCTAGACCCATTTTAGGGCTATATCTCACATACCCACACAGTCTTATAAATGATCATGATGTGCATTTTTATTACTAATCCTTCAATGATTTCAGTAGTTTGTTAAAATCTGCATTTGACCAGGAAAGAGATCCACTCTTTAGTCTTTGTTATTTCTCAGTAACAAACAATCAAAAACCACAGAAGTACTGGGATAACTGTTTATAGTTAAGATACAGACATTACTAGTTTATGGTAAGAATAAAATCACTATTTAAAATCAACTATCCTGCAAATTACCCTTTTAAAACCTGAGAAAGATAAATTCAGATCTCTCAAATTCAAGCATAAACTTTTTTTGGACCGGTGTTACTGTCAAAAAATTATATTTGACTTCCTCAAAGCTGAATGTTCCATCCACATCCATATTTGACATAATTTTCTGTTCGCATCTCTGCTATCTGTTGGCGATCAGTGGCTTGATGGTTAGCATGATGGGCTTCTCTGGCAGTAAGATGAGCTCAAACATGCTCTTGACCTCCATCTGCCTCTGTTTTTCAAACCTGAAATTCTCTAGCATCTATAAAGAAGAAGATGAAAAAATAAAGAAAATCAGTCCAACGTTTTTTTTCTTTTACTGATTAAGAGAATATTAAGGTCTGTGGCCTTAAAAATCCACATACATGAATAAGGAAGAGCTGCATTTCGGTCTCTGCAATCCTGCGGCCCAAACACTGGCGTGGGCCGAAGCCGAAACTTAGGCTTCTGAAGTAATGGCTCTGAGATTTGACCCAGCGAGAGGGGAGGTACTGCTCTGGATTTGGGAAGACCTGATGATCACGGCCCATAGCATAGAGACCCAGCTGAACTAAAGTCTGATCCAGAACAGAAACACAAACCAGTGTAAAGAGATTAATAACAACAGTATATTCAGTTTAAAGTAGTGATGTGATGTTCTGCGCCAAGTCTTCGAAGCTTGTATCAAAAAAAACAAAACCCCTCGCAGTGAAGCAGTGTACTAGAGCTTCATTTTGCTTTGGCATTCGCTGACCGAAAATGTCACCAGATCTCCGACCCTCTTGATACATGCCAACATGACCAGCAGAGCTGTCTACATGGACATAATTCTTAAAGATACTGAGTCGAGCGGCTCAAACCTTTTTTGCTGTAGACCCGCTAGACTAGACAGAGAGATCCCAAGAGGGCATAAAAGGGGGAGGCGGGATAGATTTAATCTCATCTCACCTCTGAGGAACCTGATGATGAGGTTATGCCTCCCAAGTGTGCTGCCATCTGTCACATCATGGTAAGCAGATATGGCAGCAAAGTAAACCTTCAGAGTGGAGGGTGACAGTGAGTTTGGAGAGTTTGGAACCCAGGCCCTGCGCTTCTCTGAAGCTCTCCCATATCAGCATGGACCACCACGGGGTGAAGTCTCCATTCTCCTGGGAATGGGCGTGTACAGGCCATACGTTTGATATGCACTACTGTAGCCGTGCTGTCCATCCTAACCAGCACATTTCTGTTCCAGCTCCGATCAAAACTGATGGAGAGCAAGAAACACTGCCAACAGTTCCAGGCAGTTGATATGGCAATACAACTTGGGTCATGTCCACAAACCTGCAGCTGCATGTTAGTTACACACAGCCCCCCAAACCATACTAGAAGCATCTGTCATTGCTACAGCATGCCTGGACACTAAGGGCACTCTAGCCCATAAAACAGCAAGGTCTGTTTAGGGACTGAAGGTTCGGCGACACAGTGGGGTGATGGTTACCCGGTGCGTCCCTGCATGCCATGCTCATCTGAGGACCCGATCATGATGCCAGCATTGAAGTGGTCTCATTCAAACAATCTGAGCAGCATGACAGTGGACAGGGGCCACTGTTTTCCTGTCAAACTATATTAGACAGGACAGCACCAGCCTGGTGCCCTCTTTAGTAAGGAATACCGTATGGAGATTGAGTCTAGCTCCATCTCAAGATAAGAGAAGCTCAGCATGGGAGAGCTTGCTCTTGCTTTAGGGCACCTTCTGCAAGCTTTGTGAAAAACATGCAGAGACAGGGACAGTCTGAGGGGGAGGACAACCAATGCCAAGGATGGACACATCGGAGGATGCTTTTCTGCATGAGCATTTTGAATAGCATCCTGTGCAGGTAACAGTTAAAAACGTGCAGGTCCAGGATTAGTTATAACTCATCGGTCTTTTTGTTACAATGAAGTACGAGCTCTAAAAACTGCTCTCCATCTTGGCTGGAGGGACCAGCTCGATTGCATCCTTTGCCAGGAGGACAGCAATCTCTTCATGCAAGACAGCAGCAATTGCAGTGATGACCCCCGTAAAATACTCGCCCTTAAATTTGAGAGGTCGTATGGCAAACTGAATTACACTGCCGAGTGTGAATGTCCAGATAAGCCACTATGATGAGCTGGGCAGTGCTAACCAGGCTGACAGAACCTGAATGAATGGCACCACCAGAGCAATCACCGACACACCCGCAGAGGGGCAGCTTGGGATGGGGAGTGGGAAGTGTCTCGAAGAAGAGCTGAAAGTGAGAGATTTGGCTCTTACCTTCCTCCCAGGATCTTGCGGAGAGGCACCTCGGAACCAATGGTGAAGTGCATCAGTATTGCAAGCTAGAAGACAGGAAACAGCGGTTCTCCCCTTCTCTGGGCTTCCTGGGGCGGGCAGTCTTTGGAGCATGCTAGAAGATGACCTTTCCCATTGTGCTGTTTTTTCACCGCTAAGGATTCCTGGGTAAAGTCCCTGACAGTGTTGACCGGGCAGGTCTGTCTACAAATCATGACCCTCCGATGCCACAATGTGCATCTAATCTCTGGTGTCATCAAGCAAAAACGTGGCCATCCCAGGGGATCAACCGCCACCTATGCTCGAAGTTTGGATAGAATGCGCTGTGGAAGTGGGGGTATGTGGGCTTAGAGGCAATGGATGAGCCTCCACTGTAATCCTCAGATCTGCCCGAGTGCTCACCGCTTTGCAGGCAACAAAAGGGGTGGCTCACAATTTTGCAAGTGCAAGCCGCGATCTCAGCTGCGCAACAGACATGCTCTCGCAATAAGGGCATGAGCTGTCCACAACCACCCCATCGGCATGCTCAACCCCCAAAATGTGATGCAGTACCCATGCCCATCATTCGGAGATAAGAACAACTGCATCCAGGAATGCATGGTTGGAACAATATCTTGAAAATGTCATGTTGCCTGACTGTGTTGCTCTCTTAGGAAAATCTGCTTTGATCAGCTCTGAAGATGTCTCATTAGTTGTGTGAGACTTCTGAAGTGAAAAGTCTGGCTAGCTGTCCTTCAGTTGCAGGCTATACAGCCGATTATATCAGCTGCACCTGTAAGGAGCTGTGCTTTGCCAATTCACAGGCATTCATTGGCCTGCTCTTTTACTCTTCATAGTAATTGGTAATCTTGCGATTCCCAGAAGACACATTGTTAAAGTTCCCTACCTAAAAGGGAACTAGAATCACGCTGGTATTATGTGACCAAGTTGTCTTTTCATTCGATTTAATTCGAAAATTTATTTTTCAAGACGTCGCTCTAACTGTGCGTTTATGGATGCGGTGGTTTCCTGTCCCCGGATGATGGGCACGAGCACTGCGTTTCATGTCTGGGGGTCCAGCATGTTGATGCGGTGCTCGCAGGCAGTGCATGCCATCACGGCGGTGGCATGTCTGTTGTGCAGTTAAAATCGTGGCTCGCTCTTGCAAAAGGGCTACCCACCCCAGTTGTCCCCAGCTCTGCAGTTGGCACTCGGGCAGATCTGAGGGTTACAGTGGGAGTTAATCTGCCGCCCTCGGGATTGTGGACCTCTCAATCAACCATGCGCTCCATCCAAGCTTCGAGTGAGAGAAGCGCTCCGTCCTCGGATGGTCGTCCTTTCACTTGATGACACAGAGGCTCAGATGTCCATCGCTGCATCGGAGGATGGACTGTCATTATCTGATGAGGATTCAAACCTGCTCCCTCACTCCGGGGTAGCGAGCGCGGCGTCAGATCTAGAAGCAGACATGATAGCCGTGCTTTCCCAGACTGCTTTGGTCATGGGCCTGGAGATGGTTTATCCCCCAGCCCTGCCGCCGGACCGACTAGATGGGTGTTATGTGGAGGAGGTAAAGAAGGCAAGATCTTCTAAACCTCCCGTCTTCCCGTAAGTGCAAGGTAGGCTCATGCAGCCTTGGAGTGCACCTTTCTCTGCCGATCTGCGTGCACCTTCGCACCGCAACCAACTGTGCTCTACGGACTACAAGCCCACTACGTGTGCCCTGGGAAGGACGATGGCCACATTAGTGGTTCAGGAGCGCCACCTCTGGCTAAACCTGGCAGATATGCACAAAGTTCGCTTTCCTAACTCACCCATATCCATATCTGTTCGGCGACACCATAGGTGAATTCACCTAGGAATTCATGGCGATGCAGTCGGATGCTATGGGCAGAGTTATCTATTGGCAGGAACGTAAGACCGTTCCCCCCGCCGAACCATCCACATCCACTGCTCCTCGCCGAGGGCGCCTGTCTGCGAGAGCTGCCCCGCCCCCACCTGTGCATGGTCACGCCAAGTGGCAGTGCAGAGCACCTCGCAGACAACCAGCGCTCCCCACCCCAGGGCCCTGCTAAGTCCAGTAAATGGACCGCGAATCGTCCCTGAGATGGGCCATCTGGAGAACAGGGAACTTGCCCTTTCCCTGGTTGGGGGCCGGGCTCTTCTTCCATCAGCATTTAAGCCCTCAAAGAAAGAGCATTTTTTCCCTTCCCCGGACGTGACAGCCCAAACACTGCCAGTCTAGAATGGTGCACTTCACTCCAATCCGCTGTGTTGCGTCACCCTCAGCCTCTGGACGGACCGTCCGTTTCTACAGGCTTGTTTGCCTCTAGAACAAATGTCATCGTTTCGACGGATGCTTCCAGTTGCGCTGGGGGCCATGTGTTGCAGGCATGCAGCTGTGGGTCCATGGTAGGAACCTGGTTGCATTGGCATTTTAATTGCCTGGAACTGTTGGCAGTGTCTCGCGCTGTGCCATTTTTACCGGTGCTAGAGGGAAAATGCGTGCTGGTCAGGATGGACAGCACGGCGACGTTGGCATATATCAACCGCACGGGAGGTATCCGCTTTCGCCGCAAGTCTCAGCTTGCTCACCATCTTCTCCCTCAGAGTCATACGCTGCATCCCATTCTTCCCCTCGCAGAGCTCAACCGTGCAGCCTTTGAGCTCTCACGGCAGTTTCGCCTGGGAAAATGGAGACTCCACCCCCGACTGTCCAGCTGTTATGGGTGCGTTCTAGTACACTGGCTACACAGCTGGCCCCGGGGTGTGCGTAATGCACATTTCTCCAGTGAGCCTCCTCGCACAGATACTGTGTAAAGTCAGGGAGGACGAGGAACAGGTCTGTTATTGCACCTCTCTGGCTCAATAGGACCTGTACTTCAACTCTCCTCTTGATGGCCCCTCCCTGGCACAAGCCTCTTCTCTGGGACAGGCACCGTTTGGCACCCGCGCCCAGATCTTAACACCATCACTCAGTCTAGAGCACCCTCTGAGAGGCATGCCTACGCCCTGAAGTGGAGTCTATTCGCTGTGTGGTATACTTTTCTCCAAGAAGGACCCGAACATGCCAGATCAGTGTGATGCTGTTCTCCTTCAGTGGACTGGAGCTAAGGCTGTCCCCTCTGCACTGAGGGGTTGACGTTACAATCATCCCCGCTCTGAGGAAGCAGTGATGGCAGCGCGCTGGGAAAGCATCGCCTCATCATCCAGTTCCTCGTGGCCCGAGACGTGGATATTAATTCTACGTACTGTGTGACATACTATCGCATTTAAAATTCCTAGAATTTAACTAGGTGCATATTCCCGAAAAATAAATCTAAATCTGTAAAACGTCTTTAGAAATGAGATAAGCAAGGGCCAGGGAACACATTGGAAAACCACACCCCTGGTGATGCAGGTGCGCTCATGCTCTCGGCTTGGCATAACCTCTCATCAGGGGCAAGATAAGGTTCAATCATTGTGGCGTTTTCCATAGATTTCCCCATAGTGGAGGTTTCCACGTAGCATTGAAGTTCCCCTCCCGAAGGGGAATGCTCCGGTTACAAAAGTAACCCTCGCTCCCCGAGGGGGGGGAACGGAAATGCTATGTTCCTTCGGCACAATTATTGCCCCTTAGCTGTTGGGCGTGAAAGGCTCTTCACCTAGAAAAGCCTCAACTTGGCACGTGCAGCGCTTATATTACAAGATTAAATGTAAGTAGCGCCAGCTGTGCATGCTGACGCGGCCAACTCATTGGCATTTCATTGGCCTGTTTATATACTCTTTCAGATGATTGGATTCTGACAAAATCCCCATAGTGGAAGTTTCCACATAGCATTTCCATTTCCCCCCTCGGGGAACGAGGGTTACTTTTGTAACCAGAGCGTTTTCCGCACAGTCCAAAGACGTGATTTAAGTAACACCCTTTCCCATAAAATTTGCCACTGACCTCCTACAAATGGATATTCAGTAAAGGCAGGCACAAAAATAGCGCCCCCTTGCCTTTTCAGCGCTATTCTTCTTTGCACTTTTACAATCACAAATAGATATATTTCACACTAAATGAAAGGTTATATTTGAAAAAATAAAGAATGGGGAACTTTAAATTCACACTCACCCCAGCTGGAATGTGGTAATTTTGTATGACAATGTCTTCAGTGATATATCTTTGTAGACTCACTGCAACAGGATGTAATCTTCACATGAAATAAGTTGATTTAAGTAGACATTTGCATGTTACTGTTTTCAGCTAAAATGCATGTTTATTTACAATGGCATTTTGGAGACCTAAAAATGTAAACTTTATTTAAAAAGTTATTAAAAGAGTAAAGCAATATGATCTCTGTGTAAGATACAAGACGTCTTCTTGTGAAAATTAGGACATTATGCGCAAATATTAAGTGTTTTACAAGTTTATAGGCATGTGCTGGTACTTGACAATCAAAGAATGGTGGAATAAAACCTTAAAAACTAGCACAAAAAAAAAAAACAGCAACATATACTAGAAACTAAATTGTATGGTTACTTTTTCAATTTTATGCATCTGTTCTGATTAGTGTTTGTATACCTGAGAGTTTCCTTCAGGGCTCCTTTAACCAGAGGAATAATCTTGAGCATCTGTACCATGTCTCCTTTAGAAGCAATGCGAGCAGCTGAGATTTCAGCTCGGATCTCCTCCTGTAGGTCTGGGTGTCGAGCCAGTTCATAGAGTGTCCACAGCAGTGTGATAGCCGTCTGACACACACACACACACACACACACACACACACACGCACACACACACGCACACACACACACACACACACACACACACACACACACACACACAAATACATGTCAAAGCTCAAATTTCAAAAGTTATCAAAAAATTTATTAGAGGGGGTTTCTTTTAAATGAAATGTTGCAGTAAAAATTATTTTTATGTACCTGTACAACAGACCAAAAAGAAGAATTAAACAAGAGAGGTTTTATTTGTCAAAGAAGCATAAACCTCACTGCCACCCAGGCCATGACACCAATGTAACAACTATTAACCCAACTCCATATGGGATTGGTCACTGCCAATTCCAGGATAACAAGGATGATAAAGACCACAACCTCTTGTGACAGTCAGTAAGGTGTATCTCGAGGCCAGGGAAGTGAGGTTTACTCACATGACTAGCTGCCCCATATCCATCCACACAAACTCACTTCCATGTGGATCACAAAACTAATGTAACCCCTAGAGTTCTTCTCACCCTATTTTGATTGGAATTAAAAATAGTTTGGGAGGCAGATGAACTGGCAAGAATGCTAACAAAGCATATAACTTCGTGCATGCTGACACAGCCATAACTAACTGTTCAGTGTGCCTCTTGAGGCCAGGATAGTGAGGTTTACTCACTCAGCTCCTACTAGAAGGGCTCCACTACAATCACTCCTCTAAATCTCACTGCCAAATGGGTCAAAAACACAGTATAACTCCTTTGGTTTTAATCTACCTCTCTGGTGTGCATTTCTCAAACAACATCATAACTCATGGCTGAACCACTATAGTAAGATGCATTTTTTTCATTCATTTTTATCCGCTTTTCTGGGGCCAAGTCGTAGGGGCAGCAGTCTTAGGAAAGAACCCCGGACTTCCCTCTCTCCAGACATTTTCGGGGGATTCCGAGGCGTTCCCAGGCCAGCTGATAGACATAGTCCCTCCAGCATGTCCTGGGTCTTCCCTGAGGCCTTCCCCTGGTGGGAAATGTCTGGAACACCTTCCTAGGTAGGTGTCAAGGAGGCATCTGAAGCAGATGCCCGAGCCACCTCAGCTGACTTCTCTCAATGTGGAGGAGCAGCAGCTCTACTCCAAGCTCCTCCTGGGTGACAGAGCTTCTCAACCGATCTATAAAGGTGCACCCTGCCACCCTACGAAGGAAACCCATTTCAGCCGCTTGTATCCAAGATCTTGTCTTTTCGGTCATGACCCAAAGCTCATGACCATAGGTGAGAGTAGGAACGTAGATTGACAAGTAAATCGAGAGCTTTGCCTTTCGGCTTAGCTCCTTTTTTACCACAACAAACTGGTACATCAACTGCATTACTGCAGCACCAATTCACCTGTCAGTCTCATGTTCCATTCTTTCCTCACTCGTGAACAAAATCCCAAGATACTTGAACTCCTCCACCTGGGGTAAGGACTTTCCTAAAACCTGGAGATGGCAAACTACCTTTTTCTGGTGGAGCACCATGGTCACTGATTTGGAGGTGCTGATTCTCATCACAGCCACTTTACACTATGCAGCAAACTGCCCTAGTGCATGCTGAAGGTCTATGTTCTATGAAGCAAACAGAACAACATTGTCTGCGAATAACAGAGATAAAAAACCTCTGGTCCCCAAACCGGACCCCCTCTGGCCCAAGGCTGCGCATAGAAATTCTGTACATAAAAATTATGAACAGAATTGGTGACAAACGGCAGCCCTGCCAGAGTCCAACGTGCACTGGAAACAAGTCTGATGTATTGCCGGCAATGCGAACCAAAGTCTACTCTGTTCATACAGGGACAAGACAGCCCTTAACGCCTGGGAGTATGGGGTCAGTAAGATGCACTGTTTTGAAAATTAATGATAATAAATAAACCCAGCCTCCTAAACCCATCTGGGTCACAAAATCAGTGTAACTCCTTCAATTCTACTTGGTCCATTTTGAGCCATATTCAAACCAGCATCTCCAGCAACCTTTAACCTCTCCTAAAGTGACTACTGAAACCAACCATCTTACTAACTGGCTTTCATTACACCAGCTCATTTATTGTATTAATATACTCAAGTAAATTGATGTCCTTTATACAGTTTTAATTTATGGATTCCTAGATGATCATACCGTGTCCACCCCTCCAGCCATCAGCTCAGTGACACTGGCTTTTATGTCCTCGATGGACAGTTTGTCCAGCATCAGAAGGCTTGCCAGCACACCAGGATATTTCCCATTGCCTTCTGGATTTTTCCGCAACTGTCTGTAGATATTCTGGATACATCGGTCAGCTATGAAAAATCATATGGGATATAAAATCAAGGGGAATTTCGAAAGAAAAGCAAAAAAAAAAAAAAAAATTTTAAAACAATCATTTTTCATTTTCAATCATATTTAACAGATGTAGCATTGTGTTACCCTGGTTAAAGATACCATCCCAGGCTTCAACGTGGTTCCTCCAGATTTTAGACCTTATAGGCTGAAGCAGGCGTGGGGGTAAGTACAGCATGGGTGAGGTGGTCTTGAACATGAGGGTGATGCAGTCAATGAAGCGCTGAGAGTCTGGATCAATGTAGTCCAACAGCAGACCCAAACGCTCGCCATACAACACAGCACTTACCGCTAATAAACACAAACAAAAAACACTCAGCAGTGTAGTGGTTGTGTAGAGTATTCCACACATAAATGAAAATTTAGTTTTTGAGTGAACTGTAAGAAAAAAAAAATCTTTGGGTCATTTGCCCTTATACCTCAGTAACACAATTTGTACCAAAAAGTCCTAAAACCTTTGTAATAGTATCCTGTCATTTAGATAACATAATTTTTCTTTAATATGATGATATTTGGTTCATGCAAAGTTTAACGTATAATTATTTTTTAGACAACACAATGCTAATGTTTTAACTGATTTTCAGTCACAGGATTTGAAAAGATTTGTAACTTTGATTGTAAACTGTTTAATATATATTACTATCACGTTTTTTTTCACTGTTCATATAATTATAATGACAAAAGGGAGTTTTAAATGTATGTTATTAAAAGTGTCAGTTCTTACATTCCAGTGCAAACTTGAAGAGTTCATGGGACAGATCTGTGGTCCACTGATTTTGTCCACTCCTCTCAATCTTTCTGTTGACACGAGCCACAAAGTCCTGCCCAACCTCATCCAGGAGGGGCACAAAGTTCCCCTGCACCTTCGGGGAAATCACCTCCTTGTTTAGGATGATCCTATTAGACTTCCAGTCCTCTCCATCTCTACAGGAATAAATCAACATATCTTACTATATGTCTAGACATTTTTATAGCAGGTATTGAAAGACATTGCCTACTTCAGCAGGACGCCATATTTTCGGTTCCTGTAGTCCCTGTAGGCGGTCCATGCCTCTATGGTGAGTCTCTTTGGATAATGACCTTCGGCTTTGAACAGGATAGCAGCGTCTTCAGGCTTGATGATGTTCACACTTTCATAGAATCCAACTTTTTCCCTGTCCAAGTGGATTTGCACAGACATGACATAGAGTTGTAGCATGTAGGAATGCATCAATGTATTATTCTGTATTAGAAGCAAGCACTTCCCAGCTACAAGCCCCTCCCTCCTCCTGGGCTTTGGCATCAATGTCACAAGGTTCAAAGATCATTGTCTTCATCATCTTTCCTATAAACTGGAGCTCCTCAAATGGTAGACTACACTGTAACCTTATAACACATGATGTGGCACTGACACTAGGTGGAAAAAATCTTGTACTTGATTTGTAAAGCAGGACTTTCTACATTTAGCCTACATTGGAACAACAATTAAATAAACATACACCAATTTAATTAAGGGGAGCGATCTGAAAGTGAAAACTGGGGAATGTTGCAGGTCAGATTCACAGTGGCAGGCCAGATTGACGTCAGGCCACCGGGAAATGTTCAGGTGCTCCCAATGGTCAGTCCTGCCCAACTCACTGCAGAATTAAATGTGCTTGTTGGTAGCTCCACAGATCAATATACATGGCCGGACTGCTATAGCTAAACCTTTGGTCAATAATGCCAATGCCAAATTTCAGTGGTGCCAGTAGTGAAAATCTTGAGCCATGGAGAGTGTGAATCATGCATTGTTCTTTGATGAGTCCACCTTCACTGTCTTTCCCACATCCAGGAAAGTTACAGTGTGCAGAATCTCCAAAGAAGCACACCACTCAGGCTGTATCATGCCCAGAGTGCAGCATGGGGGTGGATCAGTGATGATTTGAACTGCAATATCATGCCATTCCCTAGACCCAAAACTTGTGGTAGACGGGCGCGCCACTGCTAAGAACTAATGAATGTGTCTCAGGATGATAATGCATCAATACATACAGCAAGACTGGTGACAGAGTGGTTCGATGAACATGAAAGTGAAGTTTAACATCTCCCCTGGCCCATACAGTCACCAGAGCCAAATATTATTGAGCCAATATTATTTCCTCCACCAACATCACATAGTTACATCCACAAATGCCAGTTAAAACTATTGTGCCAAAAGGAAGCCCTATGTTAACAGGGTTCAGAAGCCTTCTCTGGGCTTGGAGGCATCTGGGATGGACCATCACACAGTGGAAATGTGTACTGTGGTCAGATGAATCAGTATTTCAGGAATTTTTGGGAAGAAATAGACGCCTTGTGCTCCGGACCAAGAAAAAAAAGGATCATCCAGGCTGTCTGGTTCAATTTGCTGTCTTCTTTTCCAGGGATGCCCACATGCATATTTCAACAAGACAATGCAAAAGCACATTCTGCACACATTACAAAGTCTTGGCTGTGGAGGATCGGGATACAGTTACTTGTCTGGCCTGCCTGCAGTCCCAACCTGTCTCCAATATAGAATGTGTGGTGCATTTTGAAGTGGAATATTTGACAACAAGGCCCCATGCTGTTGCCCACCTTAAGACTTGATTGCAGGAAAAATGGGACAAAATTACACCTGAAACACTTCATCACTTGGTGTCTTCAGTCCCTAAACATCTTTTAAGTGTTGGAATGTCAACATTACAAAGTGGTAAATGCTTTACTGTTCCAACTTTCTTTTTAAATGTGTTGCAAGTATTGGAATTCATGCTTATAAAAATAAAAATCAAGGAACACATTAAATAATGTTTGTTGTATTGTCTGCAATGAAAAACAAGCCAAAGTAAACTACTACTTTCTACAAATCACTACTTTTCTTTTATTTGCGTTTTCCATACTGTGCCAACTTTTTCTAATTTGGGGCTGTGTGTGTGTGTGTATAAATATATATATATAAAAAGCAAAGAGGGGCTAACTACTCTGACTTGAACTGTATATATATATATATATATATATATATATATATATATATATATATATATATATATATATATATATAATTACTCTGACTTGAACTGTATATATATATAATTACTCTGACTTGAACTGTATATATATATAATTACTCTGACTTGAACTGTATATATATATATATATATATATATATATATATATATATATATATACAGTTCAAGTCAGAGTAATTATATATATATATATATATACAGTTCAAGTCAGAGTAATTATATATATATATATATATATATATATATATATATATATATATATATATATATATACAGTTCAAGTCAGAGTAATTAGCCCCTCTTTGTTTTTTGTTTTTCTTTTTGAAATATTTCGCAAATGATCTTTATCAGAGCAAGGAAATTTTCCCAGTATGTCTGACAATATTTTTTTCTGGAGAAAGTCTTGGGTTTTTTTTTCGGCTAGAATAAAAGCAGTTTTTTTTTTAAAACCATTTTAAGGTTAAAATTATTAGCCCCTTAAAGCTATATATTTTTTTCAAAAGTCTACAGAACAAATCATCGTTATACAATAACTTGCCTAATTACTCTAACCTGCCTAGTTAACCAAATTAACCTAGTTAAGTCTTTAAATGTCACTTTAAGCTGTATAGAAGTGTCTTGAAAAATAACTAGTAAAATATTATTTACTGTCATCATGGCAAAGATAAAATAAATCAGTTATTAGAAATGAGTTATAAAAAATGGGTTGAAAAAAATCTCCGTTAAACAGAAATTGGGGAAAAAAATTAACAGGGGGCTAATAATTCTGACTTCAACTGTATATATATAAAATCAAAAGATATAAAAGATTCAGTGACCTTCTAAAATAAATTCAGCTAACAGCAGTATAAAATGTAAAGCTGTCATTAAAACCAATCAGGTAAAATCAGGTGGATTCCAAAATTCCTAAGAGTCAGTTTTAGAGACACTCAGCTTATCCTGGCAGATAAACTAACAGACAAATTAATCATATTTTTTCCATGCATGTAATCAAACCGCATTTCCACGCATGTAATCAAACCGAATTGAAATTGGATCATACTGCAGGATTTTAGGTGAATTGTATTGTTTATATACACTACCGGTCAAAAGTTTGGGGTCAATACAATTTTTAAATGTGGTAGTAGTAGTAAAAGCAATGACTAGTGTAATAATTTCATTTGAAACTACAAACAATAAGAAAGCAGTTATTTAAACATTTATTTAACCTTTTTTGCATTTAATAAATGCTGCCTTTATGAACAGAGTAATTTACTTAAAAAAAATAAATGAATAAACAACCCTGAACTTTTTACCGGTAGTGTGTAAACTGTGTGTGTGTGTGTGTGTGTGTGTGTGTGTGTGTGTGTGTGTGTGTGTGTGTGTGTCTGTATACAATGTGCTGGATAAGTTGGGATATTTTGAAAAATGCAGTAAAAAAGAACCTGGAATCTAATCTGTGATTTAATCTGTGGTCACTGTAACTGGTATTTAATTGAATTAAAAGTACACACCATTTTCACTCACAAACTAAAGTGCATTAAGTGCAAAAAGTTTCAGAAAAGTTGTGACAGAGGCAAAATAAAAATGAAAAGATCATAGAATATCCCAGTTTAACAGTTTTGAAGCAGTCCACAACAATCAGGCCAACTAAAGATAAACAATACATGTTTTTGATTTTATTGCATTTTGCTAAATATCCCAAATTCAATCCCAGATATATGATTTTCCATGACATTTTGATAGATAATAGATAATTAAAATAATAATAAATAATAAAATTATAATAATATAAAAATACAAATATTACATACAAAATTAAATATGATTTTTTAACTCTTTTTTTTTTTTTTTTTTACCTGTAAATCGGACCAAATATATTAAAATTGTGCACCATAATCCGGTGGATATTCCTGAGGCCACCCATTTTGGCGAAGGTAAAGACACTTTTCAGGCTGTTCCTCCATTGTCCAGGGATCTCATTGAATGGCCGTACAGTGGAGTCTTGCAGTTCGATTGCAGGTGCTCTGCCCGAGCGAGTGACTATGACCTGCAGCAGGTGTTTCAGTGAAGACACAGACTGATCCAGACGAGCCGACAGACTCCAGCGGGCCATTTCACTCTCTCTGTCTCTGCCTCTAGCAGACCCACGGAAAGAAGACTTTTGTTTTTATATGCCAGATCACTGTACGTGTCAAGGACAATGAAGTGCTGAAGACAAGTGCAATAGGACCAGCCCATATTTCTAAACACACACACACTATATAGTGAGATGGATACAAAAATGCAGGAAGTTGCCAACACAAACAACTAAGAAGAACCAATTAAATAGAATGATTCATTCACAAATAGGCCATCACAGGAAAACCACTTTGACTAAACATTCTTTTGATGTATTAATTGAAAATAGATTTTTAAAACATCTTAAGTGTGTGTCAATGCATTAAAGTAGATCTAACACGCCATTTTGTAACATTTCGCTATACCTTTGACTCTTTTCGAAATGCTGAATTTTTGCTGCAAACATTTAATGGTGTAATATGGCTGTAATAATACAACTCTACATTTCCTATTAATGAATCTAAGTGATTTTAGGATGGCTTTTTTTGTAAACATGTGCCCCCTATACTGACACTGAGTAGGAACAGCTATTAAATAAAGTCGTTTGTGTGTGTGTGTGTCTGCACAAAGTTTTTCTTGATTGAATTAATGAAAGCATGAGGATGTTTTACTGTAATTGTTTGGACTTGTTGATAGGCTGTCTAAGATTCTTTAAAAAAATGGAACATGGTCAAAGTTATTTGTCAATCCACACTGGACCAGTTAACCAATCAGAGCAGTTTGTATTCCAGTAAAAAGGGCCTTCATCTGAAACGAAATTTAACAGCACGTTTGAAAAATTAAAGGGTTTGCAGTTACGTTAAATAAACAAACAAAAAAAAAAGGAAATTGGAATAAGGTTGTTTAATTTACTGAGTCTTGAGTGATGGGTAGGGTGAGACAGAATCTGCTGACATTTTTTTGCCATTTCTGCGGAGAATTTTGTAAATCTGCGGATTTATGTGGAATGATTTTGGGAGTATCATTACTAAAAACTTAATATATGAAATAAAAGATAATATCTTGTTAACTTTTATTTATTGCTTACAATGCAAATCCATCTAGCTCCACTTATTTGGTAAACAAAACAAGTCTATCATATAATATATCTACTAAAAGACAGAAACTATCGCTTTACAAACTGTATTGTAAGTAAATTGAATGAACGTTTTCATATTAGTCAATATTATTACTAATATTAATTTAAAAACTGAATAAATATAAATTTATACACATTTACACAAGTAAATAAATAGACTCAATGATGGGCTAAAAATCTGCGGATTTCTGAGTGTGCAGATTTCGTGGGGACCTAGTGATGGGAAAAAAAAGTCATAGCAATTAATCGCGTTCAAAATTAAATTGTTTTGACATAATGCACTGTGTATATTTATCATGTATTAATACTTCTATGCATGCATATGTTTGAAAACATGTATATTATATAAAAACTTAAATATCTATGAAAAAAAGTTTTGTATATTTTTGAAAAAGTTGCCCACTTACTGATTTCTTATTTTCTTCATGTTTGTCACTTTTGTTAAATCAAAATGAAAACCTTAAAGTGGCCTAGTCAAAGTCCTGACCTGAATCAAATTTAGATATTGTGGCATGCCCTTAAAAAGCTAGTCCACGCTTGAAAATCCTGCAATGTGGCTAAATTATAATAATTCTGCAAAGATGAGTGGCTCAAAGTCCTCCACAGACTCATTGCAAGTTGCTGCTAAGGGTGGCCCAAGCAGTTATTAACTAATAATTAAATTCTTTTGATGATCTTAAACATTAAAGTGTGACAAACATGCAAATAACAAGAAAACAGTAAGGGGGCAAACACATTTTCACACTACTGTACGTGTGCATTACATATGTACAATTCAGTGCAAACGGAAAGTATTCATTGCGCTTCACATTTCCACTTTTTTTTTATGTTACAGCCTTATTCCAAAATGGATTCAATTCATTTATTTCCTCAATATTCTACACACAACATCCCATAATGACAATGTGAAACAAGAGTTTTTGAAATTGTTGCTAATTTATAAAAATAAAAAACCTGAATAATCACATGTACATCAGTATTAACAGCCTTTGCTCAATACTTTGTTGATGCACCTTTGTTGATGTCTTTTTGAATATGATGCACTGTATATATACTGTATGCTATAATACACAAATATATGTCAAAACTAACATTTATTTAGGAAGTGATTAATCTTCTCCCAGCTACTGCACATTACAGCTACTCCTTGTTGCAAATTTAACTGAACGCTCTTATGTTACTCATGGTTATAGTGGAATAACCTTGATTAGCTTTCTGTATAAACAATCCAAGGGCCTCAAATATGAGAACGTCAAGGGTCAAGAGACAGTCAGCCTTGGACAAGGCGGCGAATCTGCCTACAAACACAAACCTCAAGGATGTTGCTTAGTGTATGTGGAGGGATTCAGTAATCACTAGACCTTATTAGAGTATATATTTTATTAGAAAATATATTTCTGCAATAAGCCGTTGTGTACATAGATGAATTAAAATGCTTGTAAAACTTCACATTTTTATAAACATCGTTGATACACAAGGAAATGAAATGCTTTGTACACTTTCACAATCAAAACTGACTGTTTATTCACCATTTTCTCGCCCTCAAGTGTTTTCAAAGTTGTTTAAGTTTCTTCACTTAATAACATATTAAAAGACTGTTGTAAATTGATACACATTGATATTTATATTAGGAGGAAAATACTAAGTAAGATAATAGCTACTGATTTCGGTCACACTTTATTTTGATGGTCCGTATGTTAAATTAAGCTACATTACATCTACATGCCAACTAATTCTCATTAGATTATGAGTAGACTCTTAGGTTAGGGTTAGTATAAGTTGGCATGTGCTTGCAAAGTTTCTTATAGTCAGTAAAGGTCTGTTGAAGGAGCATATCAACAGATATTAAGCAGACAGTCTACTAATACTCAAGTGGACCATCAAAATAAAGTGTTACCCTGATTTTTTTAACAGTCTTCAAAACATCTTCAAGTTTAGGGTAAGAAAATGATGAATTTACAATTTTTTTGGGTGAACGATCCCTTAAATTTGATATATAACTCAAGTATTTAAACATTCACAGTGCAAACCTTGATATAAATATTTTATAAAAGCCTTGAATTAAATAAAACCACAGCAAATGAAAAGTGTCATGTAGCCTTAAGAAGTTTGATGAGTGTGTTGAGCTTCATGGCGGTGTTCAGAGCTCCCTGCACTCTCAGTCTGCCGCTGCTGTAGGCCGCAAACGGTTGCAGGCTTCCCTGAAACATGGCCAACAGATCCTGCTCACTCATGCATAGAGAAACATCCGGATCTCTCTGGAGGACGCCTGCGCCACACGCTCCACGACCTGAACACACACACAGAGAAATGCTGAGGCAACATTCAATTGACTGCTATAAAGCACAAAACGACACCAAGAGACACCATTACTAAACTGATCAGTCAACCAGAATCTTATTATTCATTTTGTGTGTATGTAATCACATCATTTCTATTGACGTGATCAGAGATAATAGATTATGTCTCTCTTCATTTTGATGCTTTTTTGTTTGGTAGATTAAACACTGTGTAAAATTGCATTTTCAGCCCTTGTGAACTGTTCAAATTTACTACCATTTACTACCCATCCACTAAATTCAACTGCTGTAAAAATGCATAAGATGAATATTCGGCGGTTCATTACGCTGTGGCGACCTCTGATTAATAAAGAGACTAAGCCGGAAAAAAAATATGAATGAATGAAGATAAATATTCTTTCCACATTTTTTTGGCATAAATCTGTTAATCAACCTCAGTCCTGATCAAAACTATTAAATTGTTTAGAAAATTACAGGATTTAAACTCTTTAATCGCCAAATTCACAAATGATGTCACTGATTTGGTGAAAAAAAAAAAACACACAAAATTACGTATTTTCAATATAAAAAGTAATTGTGGACTGGATTTTTTTTCCCTTTTATCAGTTTTGGACATTAGTCCAAAGATTAGTAACAACACTGGCTTTGATGCCCGTTTACTGTTGGTGGCTGTTTTTGCCCCATTGACTTCCATTATAGCCACATTTTATGGTGTATAATACAGTCTTTGTTTTTGTTTACTCCCTGTAGTTCTGAGAGCTGAGATGCATATTTTGATTTTCTCAGACACATCAAGGTAAGTCCGTAAAGGTCACTCTCACACACACGCACTTTAATTTGCTGTTATCCTCCATATAAAATCCAGAAACAGCTTTTTTTTTTTTTTTTGCGCAGGCCTATCTAAAGAGTTAATGGTGCCAACTGATGATCAACAGTAAAATGACAAATTAACCTCTTCCCAACAGGGAAAACAACCAACCATCAAAGTTGCATGATTATATGATGTCATGGTTTTGTAATCAAAAATGTGATTATAGTGCAGTCAATGAGGCAAAAACAGCCACCAACAGTAAATTAGGGAGAAAAAAAATGAAAATTAATCAAAAACAATGCATCAAAGGCAATGCTGTTTCACATGTCCAAGATTTTGATAAAAGATTTTTTTTTAAATCCAGTCCAACTTTTTGTATTGAAAATATGTCATTTTGTGTGTTTTTTTCCACCAAATCAGAGATATTGGCTGTTTCTCAATTTCAAGAACGCAGAGAACGGACTTGCGTTCTTGTGGAGACCGGTCTTGCCAGGTGTTCTCGGAAGAACGAACTCAAGAGACCATGAGAACAGAGAACGCGTCCTCTGAGAAATGAGATGCTGCGTTCTTCCTGGAACGGAAATTTGAAAATGTATTTAAACATTACAGCTAATTTACAACGATTTATTGTTTTTCCACTTTTCAATATATATACTATGCATAAAGACTTTACAAATTTACGTTGCACAATATAAATAAAACAGATTTTAATACGAATTTCTGCAAACAAACACTCTTAATGTGTTTATTCCTTTATTAAGACATTCATGGTAATGCTTATATTCACCATTTCATTTAGGGAAACTCCTGAGATAAATAAGTTATATCTCTAAACTTTAATAATAAATCTATATAAAATGCTGCGCTTCCCACCTCCAGTCGCAATGACTTCTGGGACTTTTAGAGCGAGTTCGCTGCTCAAATCAGCATCCATGCATCCTCGATATCAAGAACACATACGGGAAGTTTCACCCGTCCTCTGTTCGTGCGGTCTTGAGTATTGGAACTGAACTTTGGCAGTTGATGATGAAGCTACACGAGGACGCAAGACCGCTGAAGAACGCATATTGAGAAACAGCCACTATTTATGAATTTGGCAATTAAAGAGTTAAAATTCTGTCATTTTTTTAACAATTTAGTAGTTTTGATCAGGACTGAGGTTGATTTAACAGATTTATGCAAACAAAACTGAAAAAAATATTCTACTGATGCATTATTACAGCAGTTTTCATCCCTAAAATAACAAAAGTGTAATAAATGTGCCCAGACTGTATTGTTGAGTTTGTTTTAATTCAAAGCATTTTCTCAAAATATGAGACAAAATAAGATTTCCACCAAAACTCGAAAGATATATTTTCTAGATATATAATCGTACTCATAGTTTCATGTAGTGATTAGAGAAACAAAGCTTTTTAAAGCTTCAAAACAATTAAACCAATTGCTTTACAAAATGTTTTACTGTTTCAAAGTGTTCAAAACACCACATGCTACGGACACCTGTTGGTCAAAACTGTGTAAATGTAAGAGAAACACAATCAAAACATTGATTAAAATGGCCTTTTTCAAACACTATTATGAAATATTGTGTCAATGTGTAATTTTATACATTTTCAAAGCTTATATGTGGCTTGTTCCACAGTTGTCCTCTGCTAAACAGGACAACAAGAGACAAGATTAACTAATATTACGGTTTGTTTTACAAAAATCTCAATACAGCGTCTACAAACTCATAAAACTGATTTGATATCAGGTAAAAACTGTGAAACCTAATGAATTTGAATAAACCTGCATGATTCATGTCGACTTTGCAGTATAACCATAAACTGCTGTATAAAATAAAAATGGTATAACACAGATCACCCCCTCAACAGAGAACCATTGAATTTTCTAAATGTTTCGAAAGAGCAATAACATAATGCAGCCACGTTTACTGAAATCATGTGACCTTGACTCTCTGATTCATACTGATTTAAAACAGAAGATTCATACAAGCTTGGAAGCTTCATAAAGCCGTGTTTCAAAGTCATCATCACAAATTTCATGTAGTGACACATTTGCCTCTTGCTTATTTTCCAATTTTAATGAATAATAGTATGGTAATGTAAATTTATGGCTTTTATTTTTATGTTAAAGTACAGTAACAGAAAAATTCAGTAGAAAGGCTTTTAGCGATGTTGCAAGCTAGATTCAAACCCAAATCATCTGTATGAGGACCACAAGATATTTCTATGATGTGTTTTTCCTCACATTTAATAAATAGCAGAGTAACATGAGAAAATTATAGAAGAAAGGACATCACAGATGTTGCAGGTCAGATTAAAACCCATCTGTTTGAGCATCATCAGATATTCAGTGCTCAAAAATGGATGGCTTTTTTTCCGAATGTTAATAGTACAGTAGAATCAGGAAATTTCAGAACTTTAGGGTTGTCGCAAGCCAGATTCAAACTCAAAACACCCAAATGAGCATCATCAAATCACTTTTCGTTCATTTGTGTCTTTTTACTTTTTTAAATGACTAGTGAAGAAGAAAATAAGTAAATGCGATTTTCATAGATGTTGCAAGCCAGACTCGAACCCAAACTGTCCATGTGAGCATGACCACATATAAGCGTTCATTACTTTGTGGCTTTTCTCTCATGTTTTTGACTAAAGTAAAACAAGGATTTTATAGTAGAATGGATTTGAGAGATTTTGAAGCCAGACTCGAACCCAAATCTCCCATGTGAGCATCATCACTAAGCCACAGGTCCGACCTGATATTGCTTCTAAATAGATTCAGAATACCCATATTAGTAAAAGGCTGGATTTGCACTGGTAAACTTTCCTTTTGTTTTAAATACCTCCTTTCTTATATAATGAAGCTCAGTCTTACCTTGTGTCAGGTCCACATAGTAGCTGCTGGTCTGCCCAGAGTCAGTGGTGATGTGGAAGTGGAAACAGGCTCCCACCTGATGAACCAGCTCCTCTGAGAGAACTGATCTGACCTCATCTATCAGTCCGTCCACACTGCTCACATTACTCACAGCCGAATCCGCATGCAGCTCATCGGAGAAACTCACTGTATCTGAAAGCAAACATAAATACGGTTTTCTATTTATTTCCATTTATTTGCTAGTCTAGCTACCACAGTACCAATAGTTGATTTTCCAATATTGCACCGTACCGTTCTAAGAACAGTCGGGTGTGGTTTCAGTTGTGTTTTCATGTGAGTGCTACAGCGTGCCATGATAACAAACCATTCTCAGCCCTTAATTCTAGCTAAGGTTAGAAAACTGTGTTGAACCATGCTGAACTGGTAGAGCGCATGTTTCAACATAACCAGCTAGGCGGAAAAGCGCTATTCAGTTTAATGATGTAAATATCAGAAAACAGGAAATATCTGATATCAGAAATATCTAATCATCTAATCATTAGATCTCAAATGGGCAAATCTCCTGCCAAAATGAGAGGGACCTCTTTCTTAACAGGTTTGTGGGCATTCAAGTGGTTGGTCAATGTGATTTGCGTTTGAATGGCGGGGGTGGAAATTTATGAGGTCAGATAGGACTGACAGTACATCACGTTCATTTCATACAGATTACAAAACCAGTGAACATTTGTTTTCAAACACAGTTGGTTTGCTTATATTAGAGATTTCAAGCTTTATGTTGATATATTTCTCATGTCTGTGAGGCTGAGATTCCAGTGCTTTCACTGACCCCAGAGAATTCATAACAATAAAGCTGCAGAACTATTGTAAATACAAACATCTAGACTGAGCCCCTCCCCCAAAGAATCTTCAGTCTTTAATGATCGATGATTTGCTCCTTCCTCCTTCCTTTGCTAAAGCAGCCATACAGAGTGTTATATTTTCCCCATTCAAAACTAAATAAGCGACATGTCTTCTGTATTCAGTATATCAATATCAATATTGGCAATTGAGAAATGAATTAAGAATCAAAATGGGTTGAATTGGAAGCTTGTGAATGGAAGATTGCTGAATATGCTTAGGACTCTCTAGATCACCTTGAGTGCACTGAGATGCAGTCGTCTGGCTTAGAAAATGCATTGCGAGCTGCTGTATGGGTCCAGTGAGACCTTCCAGTCCCGGAACAGAGGGAGGCATAATGAGGGGTCCTGAGTGACCCCCGTCTGGTTCCCGGAGCACACCCTCCAGAATCAGCTCCACGCGGTCCACCTCCAGCCCCCACGGCTTCGTCATTTCATTCATGTCCATCTGAAACACACAACAATTTACAGATACAGTACCATATACAGTATATGGTTTTATTCGCGACCTCTTTTTTTTTGCTCAAGGCTGTATTTATTTAATCCAAAATACAGCAAATAACTGCTCTGTTGTTAAGAATAAAAATAAATGAACCAATAACATTTTTATATTTAAATATATTTAAAAAAATTGCTTTCATCCAAATTTCTCCAGTGATCAGTGTCACATGATCATTAGAAATACCTGTGAAACATTTTTCATTATTGTCATTGTTAAAAATTAGTATCATAACATCATGAATTGAATCATGAACTGAGAATCAATTGAACTGAATTGAATTTGGACATCTGAATTAGAGGTTGTCTCCGACCAGATTTCTTGCAGCGCGGGAATAAATTTCCAAAAAAATGAGGTAGCGGTTTGTAACTCTGGTGTAATTTAAATGGGAGCGGGCGGGCTAACAATATGTCCCTCCTGAGTCCCGATGTTATTCTGGAACAGCATATCTGTGATTTCCTCATTCTTATTGAGAATTGACAATTCTTTTTACAGCCAGCGTTTACGACTGTTACACATGATGCGCGCATTATCTGCATAACGGTTCTCAGAGTGGGCTTTACCAACATGGGGGAGCATAGTGAAGATGTGCTGTCCTTCAGTTTGCATTAGAAAACAGTCAGTTTACTGTTCGGAAAGCTACATCCGGCAAGTCTGATGTATGGGAGTCTTTTTCATGCATCACAGATGCAAATGGAAAAAAATACCCTTTGTGCGATTTGATAATACCTCAAAGTTTTACCATTTAGCAGTCACAAGACTAGAACTTCAGGTTTAAGGCGGCACTCATGTCTCATCACAAAGAGGCAAACATAAGTGACTTTTAGCCTACAATCTTTGCACAACCTACCGTTTTATCTGTTATCTTTCTCTTTTGGTAGTACCCAATTTAATTGTGAGATTTTGGAAACCAGATTTAAATTTAGCTGGAATGGTCGGGTAGAAAATTATTCTAAGAGGGCAGCGAGTGAACAAAGGCTGAACATACGGTGGGAGCGGTCGGGTGCAGAATAAAACTTCACAGGCTGGAGCAGGATTAAAAAAATTGTCCCGTGCAGACCTCTAATTTGAATTGACACCCACCCTTAACAATATTACTGATTTTATTCTATTTTTGATCAAATTTCTGCAGTCTAAATGAAAACAAGCATAATGTTCTTATGTGTTTTATGTTTTAATAGCAAAATATTTCTGTATATAATTTAAGGGTTATTCTGTAAACACATTTCTCCTCAATCGAAAATAATAGCATCCATTCTAACGGTTGTGCATGAAAAAAAAAAGCAGCAGCATTTTCAGATATGGTTATATCAGTTTTTATTCATTTTTATTATTAAAACATTATATTCAAGGATTAATCTCGGAAGAGTTAATAAATACATTTTTGGGATGAAAATAACAGAAAACTTTTGTTATTTTGGACAAATATTTTTTTCTACCTATAAATTAAAATATCAGTGTTTTAATTTCAAAATAAATCAGACATTCATTCATTTTCTTTTCGGCTTCGTCCCTTCATTAATCCGGGGTCGCCACAGCGGAATGAACCACCAACTTATCCAGCACATGTTTTACGCAGCGGACGCCGTTCCAGTTGCAACCCATCTCTGGGAAACATCCATACACACTCTCACACTCATACACTACGGACAATTTAGTTTACCCAATTCACCTGTCCCGCATGTATTTGGACTGTGGGGGAAACCGGAGCACCCGGAGGAAACCCACGCAAACGTGGGGAGAACATGCAAATTCCAATCAGAAACGTCAACTGACCCAGCCGAGGCTCGAACCAGTGATCTTCTTGCTGTGAGGCGACAGCACTACGTACTGCGCCACTGCGTCGCCGAAATCAGACATTTGAAGAAATATGCAAAAAATAAAACTACAACTTACTCAAAGTTCCTCATAAATTCAGTAAATCTAGAGAAAATGAGAACTGTCACGTGATCTATTGATAGTTTTAGCTGTATGTATTAATTATCTGTAATAAGAATTAGTTTAAAACATTATAAAAAATAAATAAATAATGATCTTGAAATACAAAAAGTGTAATATTTGTTATGAGTCTCTCACCCCGAGATGTTCCCCCAATTTGAGTCTGTCGGTCTGGATCTCCCTCAGGCTCTTCTTGCTCAGGCTGGTCATCATGGCGTTCTGTGCCGTGAGACGAGTGGAAGAGTTCAGATCCTGCACTGCCACCACTGACATCACTGGACTCCAGATCCGGAACTGAATATCAGCTCCAACCGACACAAGACCACCATCTTTAGTGCTTACCTTTAGCCAGAAAACTCAGTTACAGCTCTCAATGTAATAAAAGACATCTTAAGCTAATTAATCACACACTTTAATTTCTGAAATACACAATTAATATAATATATATCATAATTAATCCTAACAATCCTAGCATATTATTTTTTAATGCAACAATTTCACATTCAATCATAGAATAAATGTAAAACAAAACAAAAACAAAGAACGAACAGTTTTAAGATATGTTCTCTTAAAGGGATAGTTCACGCAAATTTTTTATTTCCTGTTAATTTAATTAGCCACAGGTCATCCAAAATGTAGATGCATTTTCATTCAGTAGAACATTAAATGTTATTTTTATTTATGTTATTTTCTGAATCTGCGCTCCCTGTTAATACTTAATGGCAGTCAAAGAATGCTGACAGTCTATTGAGATTAAAAGCTGAGCTTATGAATGTAATCACTCTGTCTTTTATTTGTTTGTACTAAAGTTCTGCATTCCTTTGTGACCCAACTAGATTTCTGAATAAAACGCAGTCGCGATCGGTAACTCTGGGGTAATTTATATGGGAGCGGGTGGTATAACAACATAGTGCTCCCAAGTCCTGACGTTATTTCGGAACAGCATATCTGTGATTTCCTCATTCTTATTGAGCACCGGTACAGCCAGTGCTGACGATTGTTACACATGTTGAACACATGGACCAGTGCTTTCTGCACTTGTATTTTATTCACAAAGTCTGTGCGCATCTTCTACATAATGGTCCTCAGAGTGGGCTTTAGCATGGCAGAGCAAAGTGAAGATGCACCGTCTGTCAGTTTACTGTTAAGAAACCCACATCATGCAAGTCTGATATATGGGCGTCTTTTTCATGCGTCATAGACGCAAATGGAAAAATATGACCCTTTCCACGATTTGATAATACCTCAAAGTTTTAACCTTAGCAATCACAAGACTGGAACCTCAGATTTAAGGTGGCACTCAAGTCTCATCACAAAGGGGCAACAAAACTGACATTTAGCCTACAATACTTGCACAACCTACAGTTTTATCGGTTATCTCTTTTTTGTAGAACCCAATTTAAACGTGAGATTGTGGAAACCAGACCTAAATTTAGCGGGAATGGTTGGGATGGGCAGAAAATTATTCTAAGCGGGCAGCAGGTGAACAAAGGCTGAATATACAGCTGGAACGGTCAGGTGCAGAATAAAACCTGGTGGAAGCGGGACTAAAAAAATCAATCCTGTGCAGACTTCTAGTTCGTACCTTGCAAGGAGGGATGTTGAAAGCTCTGGTCCGCAGGTCAACTCTCTGCCACTGATCAATGAAGGGCAGGACTAGAACTACTCCTGGACCTTTAGGAGGACGGATCCTGCCCAGGCGGAACAGAACAACCCTCTCATAGTTTGGTACAACCTGAAAACAAAAGTGGCCATTTAATATGTGCTTAAAGAAGTATTTGTAATAATATACTTAGAACTGACCTTAAGAACAAACCATCCAGATATGGGAAAAGTTACGAAGGTAAGCAAGAAAACCAAGAATGTCACGATCAAGTTGCAAAGCCAAGACAACAATCCTTGAGATTTATCTGAAACGGAAAGCCCATAAATATCTCAATTAAGTATGTAAAACGTAAAAATGTGTATTTTCTCTAAATTTTTATTCTTTAAAACGGCTTCTCAACCCTGTTCCTAAAGGCACACCAACTGTACACATTTTCAACCTCTTCCTAATCAAACACACCTGAATCAACTCATCAGAACAATAGGAATGTCTTCAAAACTGTAAATGAATGGGTCAGATAAGGGAGACATTCAAAATATGTACTATTGGTGTGTCTTTAAGAACAGCGTTGGGAAACACTGGTTTAGAATATAACATTTGTTATACATTTATATACTTTATACACGTATAAAAAATATGAAATTGTGTTTCCAATTTAAGGGTGTCACACCAGTTGTGCAATTGACTGCACCAACAGACTCAACAAGAATTTGCCTATGATATGTACCTTACCAACTCCTTCTCAAATAGTTTGTACCATCACATATTCTGTGTAATTGCCTAATTTATCAGTCAGCATTATTATTAATTTCTAACAATCAAATCGAAACTTTGTCATTAGAACACCACTTTCTAAAATTTTTTTTTTTTTTCAGTGGTTTTAACACAACATACTGTACAAATGAATATACAAACAAATACACCATGTTCCAAATTATTATGTAAATTGTATTTAAGTGTCATAAACACTTGATTTACTTTTTTTTTTTTTTTTTTTTATTAAAATCAGGGATTGAGGTAAAGTTAGTTTTATATTCGCACATTCGTTCATTTAACGTTCCCTATGTTGTTTACATATGCTACTTTGGATATTCGGTCTGAATTAGCATGCAAGTATGACTTCAAAACAACATTAGCACTAATTAAATGACTGTGAACAACGTTGTACTTTGATAGTAATTGGCTGCTAATATGATTTCGCTATTTAGAATTTGCGAATCACACGCAGTGCTCTTTGGATCACTGAAATCAATCTCATACACCTGTGATAATTAGCTAGAGAAATTAGAGTAATATTTAAAGAAATATATTGTAAGTAAGTAAATATTAGTTTTACACTTTACATTTAATATAGTATATATATAATTACATTTAACACCGTCTTTTACTACTATAACTATTTACACAATCAATAGGTGCACCGTAATGCTGACATTTAATAGTGAATACCTGTGAAGTCGTTTTGATGGACTTTAGGCACATAATCAAAAGAATGTCCTCTGTGATCATGATGACTGTTATTGAATGGAGAATGAGATGAAAACAGTCTAGGAGTTTCACCATAACCGCTCTCTCTCTGCGACAGACACTGATATTCATAACCCGAAGATTTCCCGAATAGACTCATGCCTGGCCTGTATATATCGTGCTTTCCCGTGATGAATATGATCGTATATTGTTGTGGGAAAAAAAACGCTATTTTGAGCTCATTTCATGACAGGAGAGTCAAAACAAAAGACACTTCCGCGTTTTGCGTCGCATAAATTTACGTCATTTGATGCAACTAAAACAAGTCAAATGGCGCCCTCTTGAGTAAAGGTAGGTGGTTGGACGGTTGGAAAAGGTTAAAGGGATAATTTACCAAAAACATGAAAATTTACTCACTGTATACTCACCCTCAAGTGGATCCAAACATTTACACGTTTTTCTGTTAAAAAGTACAACAAAGAAGATATTAAAGTCTGTTATTAGGCTAGCAATTACCCTATTTTTGTTTTTATACTGCAGAAGTCAATTACAGGTTTCCTTGTTTCTTCAGTATCTTCTTTTGCATTTAGCAGAAGAAAGAAACTCATAAAGGTTTGTGAAAAGTAGGCTATGGTGAGTAAATCATGACAGAATTTTCATTTTTGGGTGCACCATGCCTAAAATGGTTCAAAATGAAAATTCTGTCATTACTGACCCTCCACAGAGATTTTCTAAATAAATAGAGATGAAAAGCTGTGTTATTTACTACTGGAGAAAGTATAATGGCTCCCGTGAACACCGCATCCAATCATATAAAGGTATTAACGTTATCGCGAGCATTAACAGTTTTGTGGACAATTTTTTCGTCTTACAAAGGCTATTGCACAAATAAAGTGACTTTTGGTAATCGGCCAACAAAAAAAAGAGACTTTTTGATAGATGAAGACAATGTAAAATGAATTTTTTTTTCATAATAACATTTTATGAAATACACAGAACCTTTTTATTTAAAATATTCATATCATATGATGAGTGCTCTACCTCTTTAAAAATATTTTTATCAGAGTAAAATATATGGTTTTGTTTAAAGTAGGCCTAAAACATGTTAAAGATTAGCGAACAGGTTGTTAAATGATTAAATGATTAGCTTTTTCCTCACAAAAGCTGTTTATTTAGTATAGTAATGTCTTACTACATTAACATCCATAAAATAAAATAAAATAAAAATCTCCTTTCCCATAGTCTAGAGCATTCGAAAGCATTAGCATTAGTCGTTGTGCCTTTTTGGCTAAAGCTTTTCGCCTTGTCACCTTTTGGCTTTGCCTTCCACTTGTTCTGAACATATTTTCTTTCTTTCTAAACAGAGTTCCTTTCCTCTGATGAACACAACCGGTAGCCAATGACTTCCACAGTATTTTTGTTTAACCTCTAATATTATTGGCTATGGTAGGCTATATCCAAAAAAGGATATCACATGAAGGGGAATAAATGGTGAATACATTTTTGTGTTAACTCACCCTTAAAATGATCATTAAAATGATGATTATTATTATTTATCAGGATTCAGGAAAAGTTCTATAAGTTTTCTGTCAATCAAAGTGTATACCATAAAAATGTGCATTAGGGTAGTTAAATCAGAGAGAAAAACAGATGGATGGATGGATGGATGGATGGACAGACAAACAGACAGACAGATAGATAGACCAAAACAAAAATAATCAATAATACATTTTATTTCTTACAAGTCCTACAAATATGAGGCATATCTTTCAACTTTTACCAAAAGTGCCCTCTTTAAGAAGGGTGTTTGTTAACGATCCTTTCAAACGTTGATATCAAACTGATCATCAAACACATTCTAAGTAAACTTGCATTATAATGCGCTTGGAAGGCATTTTACATTCTCAAAATGAAATACATAAACAGGCTGTGCCAAGTATCTGAGATTCCACATAATGGATATGCATAGACTTATGGGCAATATTACAGATATATTAAAAAAAAAATCTACAGTAACACAAATAAAAAGAGATGACACATAATGAGACAAAATAAGCAACCTATGCAAAAATAATATAAAAGCATATATACATTTGTGTTTTCATAGCATTCACACAGATGAAAAACAAAGCAACTAGTATGGCAGTAAAGCAAAGCCCCTGAATTCAAGAGGGTTTCATTCCTCTAAACAAGTCTTTCAGAAAAAGCTCCTCAGTTTTTGAACATGTCACACAAGAGTTTCTCCATGGGTGTGTTCCCGATCGTTCTCTGGAAGAAAAGATGCTCGATTCGCTCTGAACTCACAAAGTGAAGAGATGGAAGGAGAAGTAATAGTCTTCCAAACCTTAGAAAAAATAATCTGTATTAGTTCAACCTTCTCTCAAAAATATGTGTCACCTTCTTTATGAAAATGTGTATGTATTCGCTTACCTGGCAACTTGATTGGGGTAAAGTGTATGGATATGTTGAGCTAGCAGTACTTGGGACTGATCTTGTAGGTTCTCCACCTGTTCAGGGTCTTTAAGTCCTCTTGTTTCTGTAACAGAATGACTCAATTAGAACAATATCTATTCCAGGTTATTTTAATCAATGTACTGGATGTCATCACTTATGCCCCCTTGTGGTAAAAAGAAGGCAAAACTTACCTGGTTTGAACAAAACAATTGCTTTCAAGCATGCAAACTCGGTTGGATCCACTTGCAGGGGCTTGAATCTGCTAAACACCTCCTGCAGGACCCTCACATCTGAGGCAGAGGGGCTTCCCTTGCCCTGTCCTGTGGGTGAAAGGTCAGGCAGAGACAGCAGAGGGCAGTTGTCCAGAGGTAGAGACCACTGAATTGCACACAGAAGAAACAGCTCGCTCCATGCTTCCTCAAGCAGAATCACCTATAATCACAAAGGGCGTCAGGTTAAAACTTGCAAAGACCATTTCAACAATATTTGATATTTTGAACAGCAAAACAGCCAAAATCGATGGTTTCTTTAGCTATATTGTACTGTATATTTAGACACTGATCTGGGGTTTAACAGAGTAGGAGATATTAGTACATCTGACTCTCTCACCTGGTCTCTGAAAGGTAGATGAGAAAATACTGGCAGGTTCTTGGCCCATTTAACAGACATGAAGAGTAGACGAGCTGAGGTCTCATATACACTCTCGGGTTCACGTGAGGGGTAGAGAGCGCTGCCGTACATCGGAGAACTCCTTTCAGGTTCATTACTGGTCACATCAATGTTCTCATCCACTGTAAACACAGATACATACAAAATGTTCAATTGATGAACTGTGGATAAAGAGTTTTGAGAATGATAAAAAGGTCAGCTCAGACCAGCATAAACATCTTTTTCGATTGATTTAAGCACTTGTAATGTTAGTCAAGGCCAGTGCTTTTCAATTTTGGCCCTCAAGACTCCCAGTAATGCACATTTCTTTGTCGCCCTTATTTGTCACACAAGGATCAGTTCATTGGAGTTCTCTTCTAATGAGTTAAATCGGGTGCATCAAATAAAAAAGACATACAAAATGTGCAGTACTGGGAGTCTCTGAGACTAGAGTTGGGAAGAACTGATCTACTGTAGGTGGCCAATCATTTCTATGAAACGCTTTCAGGGTAAATTTAATTAAGTGAAAGGCACATCCTTATTTCTGAGAGGAATCAAGTTAAACAACCTAACAAGGCACTGCCACCTCACTGGTTAATCACTACCTGTGTATGAACTGCCAGAAAAAAAATACTGTACTCAGGGGTAAAACTCAGGCCCATATCTAGCACTAAAGGGTAAATATCAGAACCGCTGAGTAGTAGTATTTACAGTACCCTTACTCTGAAAGTAAGTTGTCCCCTTAAAAGTATTGCCCCAGCTGATGTACTCTTAAAGCAGAGCTGCCCAGTCTTGTTCCAGAGGACCTGCAATGCTTAGTTCCAACCCTATTCAAACACACCTTTCTATAAATGTGAAGTGCCCCTCAAGATGAGCTGATTAAATGTGTTTGATCAGAGCTGGAGTTTAGATTTTTCAGAAAGGTAAAGCTCCAAGAAAACGTGGGACTGGTACCTTTTTTTCTGAGCATCTTAGGTACTATAAAGATAGGTGGGTGTGATTTTGCCAAGTAGGATGCGATCCTGGATAAATATTTAAGTTGATCCTGGAACATCATTCCTGTTCGAAAATGTAATCCATACCTAATCCCTAAACATAACTCTAACTGTAAATTATTCCCAAAATAAGGGGGATTAATAGTTGGATAACAATAATAACTGTAAGCCTAAACTTAACAAACTTGTAAACTTGTCTGATTGGAATGTTGTTCCAGATTTAACACAGATGTCCTACTTGCTGAAATTACACTAATTGTAAAGCTATAACTCATTATAACTCATTTTTACTAACAAAACTTTGCTGGTAATGCTGGTTGACCAAGATGGTCATGTTCCTTACCATCCTCTGGTTCCAGCTTGGCGCAAGTTTCAGCCGTCATCAGGCTGGCCATAAAGCGGTGTCCATTTTTGGGACTGTTGGAGTGTTGGCTACCATCTGTGGAGCTGATGCTGGAGCTGATGGAGGAGCCCAGAAGCGGGCGGCTGATCACAGAGCAGGTGGATGAGGAAGTGGGCTCCAAGGTGGTGGCGAGGTGCTCCTTCTCCTTGTCTACATCCAGTGCATCTAATCTGACTTGTGCAGTGCTGCGGGGCTGACGTTCATTCTGAACAGCTGAGGAGATTGAACGTAACGGTTAAGAAAGTGAAGACAATAAATAAAGAAACTATAAGAAAAACTACAAGTTGACTCACCATCCTTGTTCATTCCAGCTTGAAGGCATTTCTTTAAGCGACAGGCCTGGCACTGATTTCGATGGGCTTTATCCACAGGACACATGCCTGTACCAGCCTGACATCTGTGATTTTTCAATAACAAAATATTAATATATTGCACATAAATTTCTACCTTGCACCTAACTATGAACACACAATCTGTTTTCTCACCTGTAGATGAGTCTGCGCCTCACACTTCGCTTGAAAAAGCCACTGCAACCGTTGCAAGCGTATATCCCATAGTGCTTCCCACTGCTGGTGTCAGAACACACTTTACAGAGAAGCCCAGTGTTCAGGACCTTTCCAGGAGCGGGGCTTTTACCTGGAAGAACAGAAGAAACCATTTTTGTTTTACTACCAATCCAATGATTAGAATGTGATAATCACCAGACTTAATATGTCACCATATGCTGTCTGAAACTTATTTGAAAGTCATTTACAAGTAAATCTCAAGAAGCAGTTGCTCACCGTCTTGACTGTCATCTGTGGAGTTGCTTCTGGAAGATTCTGTAGGTGATGAAAATGGTACCATGGACATTTCTGACATCGGATCCTCCATTGAAGGTGATGTTAAAGTTTACACAAACTCGTCCTGAAGTGCGCCCTCAAAAGTTTTGAGGCTAAAATATGTGTCCCAGGTAGGTTAACTGGAATCCAAGAGGGTCCTCAAAGAGAGCAGTCACTCCCTGTTAGATGTTTCTTCAAGGTCCTTTAGTCTCTATCCCGATGGTCCGCTCTTGACTCTGGGTATCTCTGTCCTTCAGAACCTCTTGTCTATTGCTTTTGTAAAGTGCAGGAAGGTCTGTCACCTCCTCCTGGTATGTCTAGTGATGCCGGACACTGAGTGACTCTGAGGCTACTGTGGGCTCCCTAAAGGAAGACAAAGGGATTAGCAGCAAGCGCTGTGTAAGCAAGTGCCTATTTGTCATCCTCTTAATCTTTACTGTCCATCTAGGGGTGGATCAATCAGTCACACTCAGTGTAAGCTCCATCCACAACTAGTGTGGAGAGAAGTGAATAAACAAAAGGATTGAGGTTGAGTCATAACTCTCCATCTATCTCTGTCTCTTTTGCTCTCGTTTCTTTTCTTTTGAAAATTTCAGTCTTAATCAATGAGTCAAGATTTCATTTAGCATTGCACCTCCTTTTTGTCGTTGTTTGGTAACTTGACCACTGGTGAGTGTTTTATTAATTTGGGGGAATCAATATTAATTTCATGGGTCAACACCTGTTTTGGTTATGATAAGTGATTCAAAAGAGCATTGCTCACTTTTGACTACACGTAACTCAAGATATGAAGGAATGCTAACATCAGATTTGCAGTTTTTCTTGTGTAACTATCTCTTCAAATGAAAATGTATCATATTACTTTTCTATAAAGCACAGATTTAGGGGACATCTGCTAGGGGATTCTTCCCAAAAGTTTTGTAGTATTTCATCATTCTTTAATCCTTAACTGTCCAGAAGTAACGATGAGGCAATGCTAATCTCTACTGGCTCCAGTTTGTCAAATCTGCTGGATTTAAATCTTATTCAAAAAAATATGTCCAGTAAAGGGTTCAACAGTGGTTGACTGTGTCATGTTTACTGTACATGTGCCAAAATTTCCCAAATGTTCCCAAAATATTTCTTCAGCATCATTATTTAAGTTAAAGTTTGTATCAACATATAAGGCTAAATTTTAGACAGTATAATAAAGAATTTAAATAATTTTATGGCACTTTCTACCGCTATGAAGTTTAGTAACAACTATTAAAACTATGCTAAATACTGGTATTTACTTTTGTCAACTTAACAATCAATAAACATTTCAAATTGTATTTAAAAACTTTGTTAACTAATCTTATTTAGTTAAGAATTAAAAATGTAGAAGATATATTTTTACTGTAATTAAATTATAAACAAACAAAAAAATCTGTAAATGAGCAATTTTTCATATTTTGGGATGAATTTATAAAATGTCAATAAAATCATTTTGTTAAACTGAGTTGAATATCCAACAATAAAAGGCCAGAGAGCAGTGATAAGTCCCATAATGCAATTCATAACTGTAAATAGACAGATAATATCATTAATCTACGTTAATTAATAGATATATAGCATATAACAAAACTTTTAGTGTATTTGGTGTAGTTTAATGTGCTAAAATGAAACAACTTATGGTATACTTTAGGTATATGTCTGTGAAAGTTCATCACATGCTTGATTAGTGTACTTTATTAGTGTTACAAGTAAAAGTGTACAATAACTTTACTATTTCTGAGTAAATATATGGTCAATAATAACTTCAGCTTATTCCAAATTGGCTGATACAAATAAAACACAATGTCTTCTTCAATAGCACTTGCAGTATAACACTAGAAGACTACTAGTCAAGTATGGGAGGAGTACACTAACGTAACACTTGCAGTAGTTGATCAAGTTGAATAGTTGACTAAGTTCAATTGAAGTATAAAACTGTTAGTCTATGAATACGTGGCATATTGGTTGGAGAGCTGAAAAGTTGCTGGTTTGAATCCGGGCACTAGTAGAGTGTGTACTTAGATGGGTCAAATTCTGAGCCACCATACTTACCCATGTCACGACTTTTCTTCCTTCCTTCACAATCGAATTATTTACTCCAAATGTAAAATATTAGTATACTCATAAGTTCACTTGAGGTTCAAATGAAATACTTGATAGTAGACAACTTGTATACTTAAACTTCTAGTACACTTAAGTATATACTAAACATTGGCCAATTTGCTTCCAAGCAGTATTTAATAAGTGCAGTTCTAAGTACACTACTAGCACTTAATAAAATTACTTACTACATGAAGTTCTTAATATATATTTAAACATTAATTATAGTCCATAAGATAAACTTTATAGCACTACTTAGCACTGTCGCTTCACAGCAAGAAGGTCGCTGATTCGAGCGATAAAGTTTTTCTTTTGATAAAGTTAATGACGTCTTATATTTTCTCAAACATCACTTGACTTCGAACTACATAAATATATACATTTTCTTTCAAAAGAACTGTGTTTTACCAAAAGACACTATATATATGTGATTAATCTTTTTCATTATCGACCCAGACAGAAAGTTTTTCCTTAAGTCAATGGATTAATTATTTTAAACCAGACTTGATTTTTCTTGAATTTTAGCATTTTTTCTTTTCTTGTAGCCATATTTTAATATACATAGTTGCTGATAGAAAGAGGAAAATACAAAACATTTGTAAGATCTGTACGTCTTTTTCTGATTATGGGATCTATTTTAACGATTTAGGCGCAAAGTCTAAAGCACATGACGCAGAAGCATTAAGGGCATGTCTAAATACACTTTTGCTATTTTAAAGGTGCTGTATGTAAGTTTTTAACTCTTAAAAAATAATAATTCCATAATATGTTTGCAGATGTTTAAGAAACATACCAAGTAAACATTCTTGTTTATCTGAAAAACAATGCTGAAGTCAGATAATCTGCTTTGTAAATGTGAGTTACGTGCCGGAACGCTCTCTTTGTTTATGTTCTTTTAACCTGTCCAATGCCAGTTTAGCCAATTATATTTTAGCACTCTAGGCTGCCTTGGTGGAAAACAGCCTATTTCATTTGTTCATTCAGAAAGGCTCTGAAAACATGTGTCCATGACCGAAATGCGACTGCCGGTGGACAGTATCATATGAAACCCAAAATGAGACAGATTCAGTTCCACATGAGATTATTAATTAGCAAATAATTTAAATATTACGAACGTAAACATTAGGTGGGCAGGTTACATTGTAACCATGTGTCCAAACAACATGCTACGTGACGAGATATAAGCAATTTGGCTGTTTGCACTTTGCACCAGACGAAATACGAAAGAATTTTAAATACAGCCATTCAGAAGCACAGAATATGCACTCACTCTCTAAATGGTAAGGTTTATAATCTATTTAATACCCAATAACCCTCTTTAACATTATTAAATATAGATGCTGAATCACGTGTTTAGTTCTAAAGTTCAGTTTCAAGATCTGAGGTGAACTATCTGCTGCTGCTTTCAGTATATGGCAATAAATGTCATGTAAAAAGACATTCAAAATCACATTGTTTGCATTTAACACTGAATAAAGCTCATGAGGTTTACCCGAGGTGATCATTGTCATAGTTTTCTGTTGTTCAGCTGTGAGAAATAGAAGCCATTTCTAATATATTAACTCGAGGTGATGGTTAGAACTCCTTTTAATATGGAAATATTCCTTCTATGGCATACCGTTGCTTTTATTTAGAATACGCTTTAAATCACTCACTCCTGTCCTCAATATAGCAACCTGCACTGTTTGTTTTGATCCAGGAGTGCAATACTTAGTTCAACCACTGGACGTCAAACTTACATACTGCTCCTTTAAGGATGGAAAAATATGCTTTGCGCCCTGGAGCATGGTCTAACAGGGTTGTGCTTATATTCTTAATAAGTTATGGGTGTGTTTTGAGCATAATGTGCATTAAACCAATCAGAGTCTGATCTCCCTTTCCATTTAAGAGTCAGTTGTGTTGCACAATGGTGCATTTGCTATTTACATGGCGGACTTGAACACTTCACTAGCGAGAAAATAGTTAAACAGACCATCTGCAGCGCGGGGATAAAGATTGAACCTCCTCCATTCTGTCTTTTTACTTTCTCTTTACTTTACTTTCGTGGATAAGGAAACGGTGCTGTACACACTCCACTGAAGACATCCATTACCCTACATTAGCCTTTAATTTAGTTTGTTTAGCGCAAAGATTTGTTTCAAAACTATTTCTAAATTCAGTTCTAATTTCCAGTAAATGAATAAATGAACAATAATATTGAAGTGTGATCAAAAAACTAAGCTATATCCAAACACACGTCCTATTCTTATGCCCCATATGGTGATGCATATGGTGACGCATATGTCTACAAAACCCAGTGGACAGGTGGACAAATCTAAACTTGTTTTTATTAAAACAAATATAAATATGCATATAATAAATTATATAGTAATAACATTATACAAAAGCAAGTTGTCATGAATTAACTGAAAAAAGCCCCCTGAGATAAAGGCATGCAGGCAGTGGTTTTTACATTTATGTAGATAATAATAATTTTTTGTAATGATCCAAGACCAGCGACGAGATGATCCCAGGGTTTCCATAATCCTGGACCAGGCTGTATCCTGAGCAGCTGCTGTGGTGGTCTTGGAGGAGTGGAGAGCATGGGAGTGGCTAAAGAAATGAAACTCAAGTGTGATAAACCAAAATTATATTTTAACAGGGGCAAACACTTTTTCACACACGACTATGTCGTTTTGTATTTTGTTTTCCCTCAAAAACAAACTCTTCATTTTTCAAAACGACATGATGTGTTTACTTGAGTTATCTTTGACATTTAAATTAGTTTGATGATCTGAAACTGTTGGCACAGTAGCTCAGTGGTTAGCACTGTCACCTCACAGCAAGAAGGTCACTGGATTGAGTCCTGGCAGGGCCAGTTAGCCTTTCTGTGTGGAGTTTGCATGTTCTCCTTGTGTTCTCGTGGGTTTCTCGGGTGCTCTGGTTTCCCCGACAGTCCAAAGACATTTACTATAGGTGAATTAGGTTAACTAAATTGGCCGTAGTGTATGAGTGTTTGTGAATGGGTATTTCCAACTGGGTTGTGGCTAATAGGGCACCCGCTGCATAAAACATATGCTGGAATAGTTGGCGGTTCATTCCACTTTGGCAACCCCTGATAAATAAGGAAATGAATGAATCAATGAAGCGTGACAAGCATGCAAAGAAATTAAGAAATCGGTAAGGGGGCAAATACTTTTTCACATCACTATATGTATTTTCTTTCAGAATTTCCAAAAACATAATCCACCAGCTTGTATTTTTTACACGTTGCAGCAACAAACACAAACTCTCTCCAACTTTCCGAACACACACACGAGTCCCTGTGCGCTCCTGTACCCCTGCTAACATCCACCAGCACCCATGTTGAAATCAGCTAAGCCGCTTATATCCTACCGTAAAAAAACGTGTCCTCTCAAGATAACAAAGACCTCAAACGAGAAGAGGGGGAGCAGAAACCAAAACAATTAGGCTCTTGTGGGAGCTGCGGGGCCCCGACAGCAGCATATGGTGGCTGCTCTCTGGATCCAGCTCTGCCTAATTAGTGACCCCGGCGTGATTTACTGGTAATTAGAGGACTGAAGTCAGCGATTTGCTGTTTTCTTTTGATTTGTGTATCTATCTTATTAAAGTCTTAAGTGGCGCAAGGTCACACACAGAAGCCAGACAGCAGCACATGCCATCTTAAAGCCATGTTTCTCATGGTGGAGGGTCTGTGACTGGAGCCACGGGCACAACAGGTGGTCAGGTTGCTCATAACAAGCACCAAAACACAATACAATGACCTTTTAATCGCAAAAAAAGGCTTGTTTTTTTTTTACGGGCAGAGTTGTGTACAATCGAAACATTGTATTTAAAGATCTGTTCATATTAAAGATGTTGACTATAACGATAGAGGTAAAATATAGTTCTAAAAATGATTGTAATTATAAAATAATGGCATACTATACAGCAAGAGAATTTAAAATTAAATACATTTTCCTAGTGTTGGGTTGCGGCTGGAAGGGCATCCACTGTGAAAAACATGCAAGAATAGTTGGTGGTTCATTATGCTGTGGAACCCATGATAAATAAGGGACTAAGCAGAAGGAAAATGAATGGCTAAATAATTAAATGAACAAACAACATGTGATAACTTCAAAAATGAATAAAAAATGACTGATATTTGTTAAGAATAAGTATAAATAAATAAATATGAATTTAACTGTGTATAAAACTAAATATAATAAGAGGTTTAGTTGTGATAAAGTAAAATAATTAAATGCAAGGCAATTTTGTAATTATGAACAATAAACCTTTAATTAAAATATAATACATGAGTATATTTGCAGTTTGATGACTATAATAAAAATATACAAAAATAAAAAAAACTGAATAAAACTAAATAAAGGACAGAAATGAAGATGTGATAAAATAATACAAAATAAAATAAAAAGCAGTTTAATTGTGATAAATTAAATTAAATATGCCAAAATAAAAATATAATGATCAAATGTGAGGCAGTTTAGTGACGATGAACAATAAAATAAAAAATACAGTAAATATAAAAGTAAATAACGTGAATATAATAATGAATGAATGAATGAATAAATAAATAATGAATAAATAAATGAATAAAAATTATTGAATAAAGGAATGAATGAATAAATAAATGAATGAATAAATAAATAAATTAATTAATTAATTAATTAATTAATGAATAAATAAAGAATGAATAAATAAATGAATGAATAAATAATGAATAAATAAATAAATAATGAATAAATTAATTAATTAATTAATAAATGAATGAATAAATGAATGAATGAATGAATAAATAAATAAATAATGAATAAATAAATAAATAATGAATAATGAATGAATGAATAAATAATGAATGAATAAATAATGAATAAATAAATAATGAATAAATTAATAAATAATGAATGAATAAATAATGAATGACTGAATAAATAATGAATAAATAAATAATGAATGAATAAATAAATAATGAATGAATGAATAAATAATGAATGAATAAATAATGAATGAATAAATAAATAATGAATGAATGAATAAATAAATAATGAATGAATGAATAAATAAATAATGAATGAATGATGAATAAATGAATGAATAAATAAATCATGAATGAATAAATAATGAATGAATAAATAATGAATAAATAATGAATGAATGAATGAATAAATAATGAATGAATAAATAATGAATGAATGATGAATTAATGAATAAATAATTAATGAATAAATAAATAATGAATGAATGATGAATAAATGAATGAATGAATAAACAATGAATGAATAAATAATGAATGAATAAATATATAATGAATGAATGATGAATAAATGAATGAATAAATAAATAATGAATGAATAAATAAGTAAATAAACAAATGAATTAAATGAAATGAAATAAACCCCTCCAGTGTCAGCTTATAAAAAACACCATTACTAATTTATACTAATAATGAATTGGTTATTGTGGCGTTTGAGGATTTGCTGAAGCTCAATAGATGAAGCGCAGCAGACAGCATGCTGTCTGATGAGCAGATGATTTCTGAGAAGCACGAATCCTCCTTAATTCTCTGCGGGCTTTAAACTAGTGTCTCAGTCTCAGTGACAGAGGCTTCTCTGTTGACCTAAACGAGTGTGTAAAAAGATTAAATGCTGGAGCTCTAACAGACGGAGCCGCTGAACTCTGAACTGCGCACTTTACTGCAGTCACAGAACCTTGTGTTTCGATTGCTGATGCAGTATTAAGTTTCAGGTGATATTTAAATGTGTCTATATTTAATAATTAAGGGGCACCTATTTTACCTCTTCTACAACATTTAAGATAAATCTTTGGTGTCTCCAGAATGTGTCTGTAAAGTTTAAACTGACAATACCCATTAGACTGTTTATTTCACCCTGCAGAAAATGTAAAATTTTAGGTCTTTAATCCAAGTTTCTTTGCAAATCCTGTTCCGTTGATATGATTATATGCGTTGGAGACTATGGAGTCTATGGAGACATGTTAATACGCTGCTGTCAGTCAATTCATTGGGCTTGAAAGCCTATTTTAACGTCAGGAAATTTAAAAATAAGTGTGTTTATTTCACTCCAATATGACTGTGGACATTTTTAAGACCCTTTTGAATGAAATTTTAGACTCATAAAGGGCTAAAGGCTAGGGAATTTTTCAAATGGCCCAAAAAGAAAACCTTTTTATTTGCTCTATCAAAAAAATATACATAATTTAATACATTTAATAGTACAATATTAAATTAATAATAAAAACAATATTTTTGAGATATTTCTTAGCAAAATATTTTAAATATTGTGTAAAAAAGCAAACTCTACTTGTATCCATACACCTTTTTCCCCAACATAAACTTTCTTTAAAATAAAATAAAAATGAACAAATTTTGAAAAAGTTTTTAAAACTATAATAAACTAAATCTATGCACAACCATCATGTCCAGGTTGGTGTCCATACATGGAACATTTTTAAACAAATGTTATTGTAAGGAATATTATTAAGGAGTATTATTTATCGTATGCATATTTATATATTTTTTTATAAAAACAAGTTTAGATTTGTCCATCTGTCGGGTTTTGGAGACGTCTGCATCATTATATAGGGCATAAGAATAGGACGTGTGTTTGAATATAACTCAGTTTTTGACCCCACTTTGTTATTACTGTTCATTTATTTGTTTGCTGGAAATTAGAACTGAATTTAGAAATAGTTTTGAAACAAATCTTTGTGCTTAACAAACTAAATTAAATATGTAGACTGATGGATGTCTTCAGTGGAGTAAGTTTCCACTGTTTCCTTTCACCACAAAAGTAAAGGAGTAAAGAGTAAAAGTAAAGTAAAGAGGCCGAATGGAGGAGGCTCATTCTTTATCCTTGCACTGCAGATGGTCTGTTTAACTGTTTTCTTGATAGTGAAGTGTTCAGTTTTTCCAGTTACAAAGTCTGCCATGTAAATAGCAAATGTGCCATGGCACAACACAACTGACTCTTAAATGGAATAGGAGATCAGACTCTGATTGATTTAATGCAGGTTATGCTCAAAACACACCCATAACTTATTAAGAGAATAAGCACAACCCTGTTAGATCATGCGCCAGGGAGCAGAGCGTATTTTTCCATTCTTAAAATAGCAAAAGTGGATTCGGACATGTCCTTAATGCTTTTGCGCCCTGCACTTAAGACTTTGCGCCTATATCGTTAAAATAAAACCCTCAGAACTACATGAAGTAAACAAAAACAAAGACTGTATTAATGCACCGGCTGCAAATTTGAGTAGCTGGGTAGTAAATTTGCCCAGAGTGTATTGTTGAGTTTTTTCAACACAGGCTTATTCGGAAAACTTAGCCCTACAGACGTTTCTGGAGATTTACGTAGCCAGAGGTACGCATTGCTGCATTTCTTTTTTTTTTTAATGAACACTACAGGGTGGTGTGACGCCGTACCTTTTCACGCTTACCAGCTGACCGCTTACCTCCGTATGGACTGCAACCAGTTTGTCCCGTTAGCACGTCATGTTCATGTACATCGGTGGATTTGAGACGCACAGAGGAGTTGACCACGATGACGGGGTTCGAGTCCGGTGAAGAGCAGTTCCAGAAAGCAGGTAAGACAAAAACAGAATCCAAAAAATAAAATAAACAAGTAAATAGCAGGGTGAGAATGTGGTAAAACGTGGTAAAAAAAATCAGACGAGAGCTTTTCTTTTTTTGGTTTGCTTTTGAAACGTGTTGGTTGGGTTTAGGGAATGGGGAGGGTGGGTCAGTCAATCGTTCGCTCAGTCAGTCAAATAGTCTGTCAAAAAGTCAGTCGACAGCGGCCTCTGGTGGGTTTACGTGAGACTAGCAGGTGCAAATGGCACTCGCGAGGGAAATTTGAGATCTCAAAAAGCGTATACAGCGGCCTCCTGTGGATTCGCGAAAACAAAAACTGCAGAAAAACCTGCAGTCAGGACATATTTCGCGGTCTCCAGAAACATCTGTAGAGGTACGTTTTCAGAATGAGCCTGGGTTGTTGTTTTTTTATTTCAATGCATTTTCCCAAAATATGCGTGAAATTAAGACACATACATAACCCACACACTAGATCTGGTTCCTGAATTCGTTCAACAGTCCCAAGGGTAATGTCAGAACTTGGCAAACATGCTTTTTCCTTTTATGCTCCTAGAACTTGGAATGACCTGCAGAATCAGCTCAATCTTGACACACTTCCGACTCTGAGTACTTTTAAACATCTTCTGTACAACGTCTTAAAGGATACTTGTAATTGTTTTGTATGATCTGATCTTTTTATGAATGGTAATTTTGTGGTATTGTTTTTGTAATTGTTATGTGAAACTTTATGTGCTGCCTGCCATCTTGGCCAGGTCTCACTGGAAGAAGAGACAGTACTGTTTCAATGTGATCTCCTGGCTAAATAAAGGAAATAAATAAAAATGAATAAGATTGTCACCAAAAATCACTCTGCTATAACTGAAACACAGAAAACGTTATGGCCACATTAAGACTCAAAATCCCCCCAGAGTGGAGGAAAACATCCCCAACAGTATGTAAGGGTTAAGCCATGTAACAAAATCAATTAAAATAAGCAAACTGATGCAACTGAAAACAAACTATCAACGATAAACTACAGTGGATATGTAATTGATGGTATTGAATAAAAAAACTCCATTAAATTAACAAATGTTTATCGCCACACCACAAGGTGAACAAAAACGGTCAGGGATTTTTTCTCCCGTTCTCTTGCTGATCTAGAAGTGCAGTGTTTTCCTGACCTCTGCATGCACCTTATTGTGTGCTGTTGCTTTTGGTGTTCTTTGTTTCAGCTTCAGAGAGCGAGAGCTGAAAACACATGAGTGTGTATGTGTGTGTGTTTCCAGAAGAGGATCTGTGCTCATCATGACACACCTGAGCCCTACAGTTCACACCAGCACGGGCGCATTAGCTCGGTTTATGTAACTAGCAGGTGGCAATAACGCATAATGTTCCTAGTGGCCTTTTAGGACAAGACTTGCTTAGATGAGCAGAGCAGAGATTACTATAAAACAAAGAGATTAGACCGGCCTAAAAATAGCTGGAATATTATACACTATGACTGATAAGGTTTACAGGTAACCCGGGAAGTTCAAGTTAGGATCACTTCAGGTCGAGGATTGTTTAGTGATGTATCTTTTATACAATCCATATGTGGGCTGTTTTTTGTATTAATAAAATATTTGGTCCCAATTTATATTAGGCAGCCTTAACTAGCTACGATCTTCTTGTGTCAAAAAAATAAATACAATGTACTTACTGTGTATATAATGTACTGGAGAACACTTCTGGTGCTATTGAGGTGGGATATGGGTAGGGTTTGGGACAGACTTGTTGGTATGGGTAGGGTTAAGGTTTAATATGGAGTAAGGAAGTGTTACACAACTGATTCAGATCATCAGCTCATTAGAAGAGACTGAAAGACCTGCAATGGGTGTGACCAACAAGAGAGACATCCAAAACATGCAGTGCTGGTGGTCCTCCACGAACGTGGTTGAGAAACACTGGTGTAAGGGATGGTCAAAAGTGTAATTAAAAATGTAATTGATGGTTTAATCAATCATAAATACAATGTACAAACATGTATTTACACAATAAGTACACTGTAACAACTGATTAATTTCAGTGTAAGTACATTGTAGTTAAGACCACCTAATATAAAGTACGACCAAATATTTGAACAGAATACTTTTAATACATGCACTGCAAAACTATTCGTATGTTAGCATGTATAAAATTGAAGCCCAAAAAACATTCTACGCATCAAAATTATTGATTTTTTTTATACAAAAATCATTCAAGTATTAAGATAATGTTACCGTCTTTTAAAAACACAATTTCAAACTTCACAATTTCAACTTCAAACGTGATTTGATCAGTGTTTACAAGTTTTGTACACTGTAAAACAATTGTTGCTGCCTTACATTTCTTAGTTGAATCAAATTAACTTTTCTAATTATCTCAACTTACATCAATCAAACTGACTAAAATATTAAGTTAAACTACACTGTAAAAAATAAATCCGTAAAATTTACGGTAAAAAACGGCAGCTGTGGTTGCCAGTATTTCACCGTTAAAAATATGGTACAAACCGTAAAAGTAATTTCACATTTTTACAGTAAACTACCGTATTTCATTAATTTATAGATGTAATATGTCTGTATTTGATCATCACAAACAACTTTTCCCACAAGCAGAAAAGTGTATCAGTGTATAGAAGGTGCTCAGTATCATTCACACAGCTACTAAACACCAGTATGGTAACACGCATAAAATGTAAGTCATAAAATAAACATTATCCACATTAGATGTAACATAAATCTCTAATGTACATAACTAATGGGGAAACAACTATAAAGATCCATAGTAATGTGCCATGCAGGGAATTCTGGGAAAGTCAATTTACGGTTATTCACTGTATATATTAAGGAAACATACTGTTGAGCAGGTTAAGGATTTTTACTGTAGCATTTTTTTTTTGTATTTTGCCTTTGAAATCACAGCCATTTTTTACAGTGTATGTATAAATAAAAAATTACTTAAAACCTGATAGACTTATTAAAATATAGCATCTCAGTCAAAGATAGTCCAATCCTAACAAACCATACATTAATTAAATGCTTATTAGATTTCAGATTAGGTATAAATCTCAATATCACAAAAATGGACACTTAGGATTTGCTTTATGTATTCTCTATTGAGACACTTGAATCCCCTGACGGCACTGGTTAGATTGAGGAGGATCAACAAAGCGCTAATGCCCGCTGCACCCGCTGAACTCTGCCAGTCTCGTGTTGGCCAAAGAAACTCCAGAACTCCAGAATGGTCTGTCTTGTACACTCTCAGATTTAAAGGTTTACGAAAGCTGTGACTAAAGTGGTAATTTTTAAAAAGGGTCAAATTTGTACATAAAACACCTATATTGGTACCTTAAAATTTCAAAAGATATACAATTGTGCTGTTTAGGTACTAATATACCTTTAATAAGTCTGCATAACTTATTAAAGTCTGTGTGAAATCAAAATTGACTGTTTATTTTGCTTGTGCACATCGTTATTCTTTAGGTGAACAATTAATCCGTGCAAAATTAATCCACTAATTTGGTAATCTTCAAAGTTTGACCATTCTCTGACGTCAGTTTGATGACTTCAAAAATCTCTAAATCTGTGTGCAACTTTAAGGAACGCTACTATTAAACTTTTTTTTTCTGCAATTAAGGAGAAATTTTATTCCGAAAAGAACAACAACTTTTAAAATTTGTGCTTGCTGTCCATGTAATGATTAGCATCTTTAAACTATAGGCTCAAAAAAAAAAAAAAAAAAAAAAAAAAAAAAAAAAATATATATATATATATATATATATATATATATATATATATATATATAGTCACTAATGAAACTATATATATTGCAATATTATCATATTTTTCTGTTTATATAAGATAATGTGTCCCGTGTTTTCATGTCACAACCGAACTACCGAAACTGTCTATTTGTTACTATTGTGAGACTGGTTTTAACCATGCCACTACATTTTTGACCAGGAATAAATCCTGTGTCCCTCTTTCTCATGAATACATGGTTGATTGGTATAGTTGTCCAGTTGTTTTGAGGTAAAGGTGTGGTGAAGTTACAGTAATGACAATTGTTTTGGTAGTGATAAAAGTATTCACGTATATAGGGGGGACTACTAGCCCGTTTCCACTGAGTGGTACGGTATGCTTTTATGGCTGTTTCCACTGTCAAAAGGTACCTAAAAGCGAACTGTATTGTACCACTTTTTGAGTACTCTTTTGCAAGGGTACCTAGCACAAAAAAGGGTACCAAAAGGTGAAGCAAGACTGAACGCAGCTGAACGCTATTGGTTTACAGAGATACGTCACTAGCTCGTGGACAAGTGGGAGAATGAAAACACAGGAAGCGCCATTTTTAAATACACAGTCGAGACATTACACCACAATACTATATACACATAATAACAAGCCATGGTCGACCCGAGCTCAAACAAACCTTGTCGTCGTCTTGATGAACAGCCACAAAGCCAAGAAGAAGAGCAGAATCTACCCTGTGCCCTAGTTGTTTACAAGGGCATCTAAAGAACGAGCGGTTTCGCTTTCTCACTTGTGCTCGCTGCATGTCTATATTTGAAATAACAAACTTCTTGAGCCGATGATAAAAACATGCACGTGATTATTGAAGTGCCTCACACCCGATCATCTCAGAAATGGACACACGCGAGAGTGACGCACAAAAAAACAAAGGAGCTAATGATTGTTTCAACAACCTAAAACATGAACAAACTGCCATGTTTAACTATTATCATCACCTTTTAGACTAATATGAACTGGGAATGACGGAATTACTTTCTAACAAGAGGTTACATGTGCTGGTGAAGATTAAAGACACAGATTAGAGGTTTGCATTAGAATAAGATTTATTTGTATTAGCATAAAATATTGACAGTCGTGGTACACTAAATATTGTGATCACTACAGAAACTTTACCGTCACTACTTCAAATGAAACATGGGGCATTTTGTCAAAAATAAATACAGAAATTTTAACCAAGTTTTGGTAGTGTTTAGTTCAATTAAATTTCAAACTAACGAATCCTTAACTTTTAAATCAGCATCAACGCCTTTTGCAAACAAAAATTGAATTTAAAATATAACAAATCTCATAAATTACAATTTAAATATTGCTAAAAATGAAACTATTACAGATTTACCTGTGAAAACATATTTAAGAAATAGCACAAAATATACTTAGATTTATAAGATAGATGTAAACGCTGCAACACAATCTCACGGCAATTCGTAACTTTTTGATTGAGTGAATAATTCATATGAATTTGTACAATCTAATGTGTACAATTTAGTACAATTTGCTCATCCCCTTATGACGGTTGGGTTTAGGGGTGTGGTTAGGTGCCACGCCTCCTTTTTATAATTGTACAATTTCGTACGACTTCGTATGAATAAGCCACTAACTGACAAAATGTAAAATACTTATGTTTTCTCGTGAGATCAGGCTGAAACAAACCTAAATAGATCCATATGACTCTCCTGATTAAATACTTTATTGTTGTGTTTCGTTAGTGACAATTTTTTAGGTTAAGCAAAAAATATTCCAAAACTTTATGAAAACACAATATAAGAAATAACTGCACATTTACTAGAAATGGGTACACTGGATATCACAAAATTTGCATGCATAAACATTTCCTGGAAAAAACCCTTCTCTTTCAAATTCTGACCCATATATTCTATGAAATGTTACTAAATATACGACTAACACATTGTTATTGGGTTAATTTTTCATGAATCATTTGCAAAATCAGAGTTCTAATATTATTTAATTCACTCGTTGTAAACAGCGATATTCAGATGACATCTTAAACATTTCTCTGCTAACATAAGCTCGATCACACTGGTGTTTCATGTGTGTGTGTGAGAGCAGATTGAAGGTGTTTAGAGTCTGATCTGTGCAGTGCTGACTGTGGAACTCAGCAGGTGTTACATAACCCAGACCAGACTATGAGTGCCACAGATTAGGCTCTCTGTACGTCAGGACAAAAGCTGTTGATGGAAGACTATACACTACATACACAACATAACACAACAGGCAGGCTCTGCAAAACCTCATGCGCCTGCCTATATATATATATATATATATATATATTTTTTTTTTAATTTATTTATTTATTTATTTTTTTGCAAACTGTTGCAAAGGGGGGGGGGGGTGGGCGGGGGGGTTGGGAATCAGTTAATACATTTAAAAAAATTATTTGTTGTAAAAAAATATAACAATAATAATAAATAAAAAAATAAAATATCTATCTATATATATATATAATTTAAAAAATATTATTTACTAATAAAATTATAAATAATTTTTTATTGCTTTGGAGTAATATTAGAATCTATTTATTATTATGCTAAATTCATTAATAATTAAAGATGTTAAAATAGTATGATATAAATTAAGTTACTTTTTGAGGGTCAGAGAAATTTGTTTTGTGTTTGTAAAACAATGTATTAAATACATTAATATAAAACTGTGATAAACAATGAATTAATATGGTATAAAAATAACAAGAAAATTGAATAAAATTAATTTTTTGTGCTTTAAAATGCATGAAAATATATGCTCTCTCTCTCCCTATATATATATATAGAGAGAGAGAGAGAGAGAGAGAGAGAGAGAGAGAGAGAGAGAGCATATATATATATATATATATATATATATATATATATACACACAGTTCACAGTTGAAGTAAGAATTATTAGCCTCCCACTCACCCAACACCCCCCCCCCCCCCCTTTATTAGCCCTCTGTTTATTTTTCCCCCCAATTTCTGTTTAACGGAGAGATTTCTTCAACACATTTCTACACATAATAGTTTAATAACTCTAATTACTGATTTATTTTATCTTTGCCATGATGACAGTAAATAATATTTGACTAGATATTTTTCAGGACACTTCTATACAGCTTAAAGTGACATTTAAAGGCTTAACTAGGTTAACTAGGCAGGTTAGGGTAATTAGGCAAGTTATTGTATAACGATGGTTTGTTCTGTAGACTATCGATAAGCAAATTAGCTTAAAGGGGCTATTAATTTTGTCCTTAAAATGGTGTTTAAAAAATTTAAAACTGCTTTTATTCTAGCCGAAATAAAACAAATAAGACTTTCTCCAGAAGAAAAAATATTATCAGACATACTGTGAAAATTTCCTTGCTCTGTTAAACATCATTTGGGAAATATTTAAAAAAGAAAAAAATTCAAAGGGGGGCTAATAATTCTGACTTCAACTGTGTGTATATATATATATATATATATATATATATATATATATATATATATATATATATATATATATATATATATATATATATATATAAAATAAGTGTAAGTGTATAATTAACTGTATATATATATATATATATATATATATATATATATATATATATATATATATATATATATATATAATAAGCGTAAGTGTATAATTAAGTGTGTGTGTATATATATATATAAAATGATTGTGTAAATGCATTACTGGATGACTGTAAAATACTTTATTTTATTTACTACATTTATAAATCAATATCACAAATACATTTCACACAGACATATATGACACATTTTCCAAGGTATTATGCTTGCTTTTATGGATAAAATATTGTTGTAATAAGTGTCACTGGAAGAATAATACATTAATAAATACATATCACAAATACACAAAAGTTGTAGTGTATAATATAATAAATAGATCACATCAAACTTGCATGTATTTGTGATATTTAATATATATAAAATATTATACATAAAATATTTTAAGCATAGTTTAATTCATTCATTCATTTTCTTTTCGGCTTAGTCCCTTTATTAATCTGAGGTCGCCACAGCGGAATGAACCGCCAACTTATCCAGCACGTTTTACCCGTCGGATGCCCTTCCAGCTGCAACCCATCTCTGGGAAACATCCATACACTCTCAATCACACACATACACTATGGACAATTAAGCCTTTCCAATTCACCTGTACCGCATGTCTTTGGACTGTGGGGGTAACCGGAGCACCCGGAGGAAACCCACGCAAACGCAGGGAGAACATGCAAACTCCACACAGAAACACCACCTGACCCAGCCGAGGCTCGAACCAGCAACCTTCTTGCTGTGAGGCGACAGTGCTACCCACTGCACCACTTCGTCGCCCAGCATAGTTTCAAAATAATAATAATAATAAAAATAAATAAATAAATAAAAAATAATAATAAAATAAAAAATAAATAAAAATTATATATATATATATATATATATATATATATATATATATATATATATATATATATATATATATATATATATATAATTTGCTTAAAATGTCACAAAAATAATGTTACCTATTATTTAAGTTTAAGTTAAGTTTATTTATATACTCAAAACATTTTTGTTTGCTGTTTGTTCAAACCCATTTATTTAAAATGAGCTGAAACAACAGTTATTCCGTTTTTTGGGACAACCTAATTGTTTAATGTTCAATACACTTAAATTAGTAAAAGCCACTTAAATTAGTATAAGTTAACCCAGCATTTTTTACAGTGTGTGTATGTATTTATTTATTTTCTAATAGTGATTTGAAAGTTTGCTACTTCAGCAGGGACGACTGACAGTGTGTGCAGTGAAGAGTGTGTGTTCTGGAGGGTTCTAGAGAAGCGTCACTCAGCGTTCCTCCATCTGACCTAGATCTCTGACAGTAAACAGATGCTGCAGGCCGTAACGCTGCTGCCCTCAGCAGAACACAGATCGGCTCAGAGCGAGAGGGGCTCCAGCATCACTGACCGCTGACCGCCACACACGCACACGCACACACACACCCCCACACCCATGCACAAACACATGCCACGTGTACCACACGCCGCCTGCCATGAGACCAAAGAAGCGTGAAGAACAGCAGCGCGCACACACACACTACGTACAAATAAACTTTTCCTGAAAATGTTTTTTGTAAACACTAATTTATTTATGTTGTCGCAACACAAGTCGATTAACAATGTAATAAAATGTTAGTGGATTGAACTTAAAAAAATTAAGTTGTCCTGAAAATTCTCAAGAATTGTGTTTTTTCGTCTTATTTGAAATAAATAGTTTGAACAAGTAGCACTTTTTTATACTTCAATTGTTCTCAGTTAACTAGACAATTAGTAGTTTAAAGAGGCAGCAAACAATATATTATTTGAGTGAAGATTACCTGAAAATATATTTTGAAAACAACTTTTCCTAAATGCATTCTGAAAATACAGTTTACATACAAATGTGTAGTAAACAAATGGTTTCTTAATTGAAACATAACTTTCCACATTTTTATTGCAGGATATTTGCACAAGGTTTACACTTCTGTCAACATACAAAAATAGTGTTGCTGCTTTTTCAAACTACTTATTTTAAATGAGCTGAAACAATACAAGTCTTAAGATTTTTTTGAGGGGCAACTTAATATTTTTACGTTCAATCCACTTAAAGTTAGGACAACATGAAGGAATCGTGCTTTTTACGGTGTAATATTTAGTCATTTATTGAATTTTACCTTTAGAGTTGATTTTCTGCATGACAGTATTCAAGATTTATGACCTTGTGGCATAGCTGTCATTTAAAATGAATCCTAAAAATGTATTCTGGAAGCACAGTTAATAAAAAAAAAAAAAAAAAAAAAAAAATATATATATATATATATATATATATATATATATATATATATATATATATATATATATATATATATATATATATATATATATATATCACATAAATTACGGACATTTATTTTGAGAATAATAAAAAAAACGTTTGTCTAACTAACATTGAGGGCAAGAGAAAATGTTATATTTTCAGAGCAAACTAAATGAATTTTCTTTGTAACTGAAAATGGATTTCAAGAACAAATAATCAAAAATAAAAGCATAACGTGTGGATTAATTAAGTTTGTCTGAAAATAAGAATTCTGGAAAGAAGGAATAAATGAATGAATTGTGGAAAATTCAAGTCATTTCTTCTTATATTTTTTCTTCAGAATAGAGTATTTTCTTAGTTTGGCTGGAATAAAGACCAAAGAAAAGAAAATATTGATTGGCCCAAAAAATAAACCACTGTTTGACTTGCCTAATTAACCTAATTTTGTTCAACTAATTAACCTACACTGAAAGCCCTAATAAGTTGACTGAACTAAATTAATTGAGTAAACTCGTTGCCTCAATTTAACTGAGTAATGGAGTCTCCCAAAACTTGCATATTTAAGTTTATTTAACTTGTCGGTTTTGTAGACTATACTTAAATTATTCAGTTCAACAAACTTAGTACTTAAGTAGATTATACTAATTTAAGCATGTTCAGTCAACTTTACTTAATTGTTTAAGTAAAGACAACATTAGGTTTTACAGTGTAGTTAATCAATAAACTTTTAACTACATACTACCTTGCAAAATAACTAGTAAAATACCACTGAGTGGTGTAAAGTCACAAATTACAACTATTCAATTACTGTAAATGAGCAGTTTTTCTCAAGAATGTAATGCACTGAGTAGTTTTAAAATGTGTACTTTTACTTTCCCTTGAGTACATTTTTAGTGCAGTATTGGCACTTTTACGCTACTACTTCAAACTGCAGTCACTATTTTATTCTTGTCTATGGTGATTGGCTTAAGTAGAAAAATCATTCCTGTGATTCCAGTCAAATCAAATCACATGTAAAAAGTATCAACCTTAAGACATAGGCTCTTTATAAATGCAGCGAACCATTTGGAAGCCTTAAAATGGTCCAAGAAAATGCCCAACATCTTTGCACACATTGACCCAGAGACTGTTTAGACACCGATGAGAAGATGAAGGATGTTTACTGTATGATGACTGAAATTGCCAAATTGCTCCCTGCACAAATGACATGTAAACGCATCAGACTTTCACAGCATAATACTCACTACTCTTAAGTACTTTTGAAAGGTCTTCTTTTTAATCATATGAGTAATATTTACAACAGATAATTTTACTCTACTTGTACTACATTTTTGGGCAAGTATTGGTACTTTAGTATGATTTTTCAGTAATTATTCCACCACTGCATGTACATTCGTTATAAATTAGATAAAATAGATAAATTAGTAATTAGAAAATATTATGTTTTAAAATGTGCTGAAATACCAAAATAAATAAGTAAATAAAATTAAAATCAATTTCACAGAAGAACTAATAATTTGTTCTTCAACTGTATACTGATTTCCATATTAAATGTTCCATGTCATAAAATTATAAGGTTTTTAAAAACCTTGTTTTAGTTTGATAAGAATATCTAGAATATCAATTATCATTATCTGAAAAAGATCATTATTGTAATAAACTATTTACTTAAAAAAATATGAAAGAGGTAAAAATTTCAATAATGCTACAATAAATATATAAATCACTTAATAATATCATTTTCGTAAGCAACAATAAAGTTAAAAACAAATGTACAATTCTAAACCAATATAACTAAATGAAAATATAAATGAATAAACAGGAGTAATTGAATATAATAGTACTGATTATTTATGCTGATGTTTTTGTATTTTTGATGCAATATGAGTAACAGAGTGTGAGTGTAAAGCGGACAGAGGAGGCACCTGCGCCGCAGAGTCCGTCCTCGTGTTTCCTGCAGGTGAAGAGAACGTCCTTGAAGGCATGTTGACATAAGTTCACATCTCCGTGCATCACATAAGGAGCTTTGTGTATAATCTCCTTGAATGTCAGCTCTTGTCAAGAGTGAGGCCAACTTTTTGAGTGTGTGCAGGAACATGTGCCTGATCAAACCAGACAGCCACTTAATCCACACTTAATCAGAGACATTAGCGGCCATAATTACTTCACTTCCGCCTAGGTGTCATTACTGGATGATTATGATTTCACTATACTGTATGATGTTATATTAGAAGTACTGTGCAAAGCTGCAGCGCTTCACAAAACATTTTTGAACAAAAAAAAGTTGTTTTTTTCCAGAGGCATGTTGCACAAATTGAGTTGAACAAACTCTGGGTTGCAGAGTAAATTTGTGGTTGACAAAACGCAACCCGTGTGTGTTATTGGGGATGTTTTCATCCACTCCGAGGTGATTTTGTGTCCTAATTTGGCCACAACTTTCTCTGTGTTTCAGCAAATGTAATGATTTTTGGTCACAAATCTTGTTTTCATACACATTTTGGGAAAACGCTTGAAAAATGAAAAATACACTCTGGGATTTTGCTCCATTGACTTCCATTATAACCATATTTTTTGGTTACAAAGCCATGACACCATATAATCACACATTTTTGATTGTTGCTGGTTTAAAAAGAGGTAAAAAACTATTTTTTTACTGTTAATTACCAGTTGGCAGAACTAACACTTTAGTAGTGGTGTAAAGTAACAAACTACAAATACTCAAATTACTATAATTGAGTTTTTCTCATGAATTGTAATTTACTGAGTAGTTTTAAAGATGTGTACTTTAGAAGGTAAATCGCATCATAATGAACTACCACAAGACGATTTATAATTGCAGAAAACTGTTTGGAAGCGTTAAAAGTGTCCAAGACGATGTCCAAAATCTTTACACACATTGACCCAGAGACTGTTTAGATGCATGTTACTGATGAGAAGATGACTGAAAGGGCTTTAAACACCCAGCAGGCACAAGACGTCAACATGACGTCAGATTGACGTTGTACCCCAGTGTTGTGGGGACGTTGCATTTTGTTTGGAAATGAAATTTGAGTCAGTGTCCAACGTCCAAGCTAAAATCAACCAATTATCAACGTTTAATGATGTTACAGCGTTGTGTGGACGTTACCACTATGACGTAAATCAGATGTTGGATTTTGATTGCTATACCTGACGAATAAATGTCAGTATTTGACATTAATATGAGGTTGGTTTAACATTTTGGCTCGACTTTAGATTTTGGTCACTTTCCAGTACAACCTAAAAATCAACCAATTATCAACGTCATTTGACGTCGTGATTGGACATCAAAATAACATTGTCCTTAGATGCTAGCTAGACAGTGAATTTTGGTCACCTGACGTCACATCCTAAATCTAACCTAATATTAACGTCTTATGACGTTGTGTGCCTGCTGTGCAATAACTAAACGCACTACAGAATATTACGTTTACACACATCCACAAATGACATGTAAGTGCATCAGCTTTTACAGCATAATCCTCTTGAATAGTTTTGAAAGTTCTTCTTTTTACTCATACTTTGAGTAATATTTACAACAGATACTTTTACTCTACTTGCACTACATTTTTAGGCAAGTAATGGTACTTTTACCTGAATATGATTTTTCAGTACTCCTTCCACCACTGCCCTTTAGATAGCTGAACGTTTAAACAAGCAACAAACAGCCGACAAGGTTACATTTGGATATTGCTTTACATAATCCATAATTGTTGAAGTAAATGCTAACTTTACTCATGTTTAGAAAAAAGTCACAGAAAGCATGTAAGCACCGAATTTGTGGAAAACTTGGTCATTTTGCAAAAAATGCGAGAACCACAAAATTTTGCAGAATTTGCGAATCCTGGAGGGACCAGATTTGCCCCGTTACTCACAGCTGATTGGTCCAGTATGCGTTAACAATCTTCAACATGACAAAATTTTAGCTCCATGAAACTTGATTATAGGCTAGGGTGGCATAAACATTACAGGAGCGATCTTCACTATACGCAATCCATACCGGCGAACCACCAGGGGACACCCCTTGCTCTTAAATGTGAATCTGTTCTGTGCTTTCATTTTATTTAAGCATGAAAATAATTTGAAATAAATATCAAAATGGTGGGATTGCCTTCTTTTCCAGTATGCAATCATTAAAACAGTCATGTAGCGGTGTGCGACTGTCAGACGCGCTCCATAGTGATAAAAAGACGATGTTTCCTAAACAGATTCTGTACATGCGATTTGAAGTGAAGCAAAAGCGGACACTCTGTGCTTTGGGTGCATGTTTGAACAGAGCTATACATATAATAATAACATCTAAACATGTTGATCTTGGTGGGTTTTCTTTTAAACAACTGATTTTGTCTTAAATGAGCATAAAAATGAGGAAAAACAATCAAATGCTTTCTTTACTGATCTAATGAGAGATTAATTTGCTGCTCTTTAATCAGAATGTTTCAATTATACAATGAAGAAAAGGTTCATGAGATTTGATAACTTGATTCTATTTCTTTTAATAGCTTGTAATTTGAATAGGCTAAACTGTTTGCTAATTTATTTGCAGCTTTTTCCAATGTATACTATTCATTCTATCATTTGCAAATAATAATAAAACATATTCCTGACTGTTTCAACAGTATATTTACAGTGAAACAGCTCCAGATGAACATATTTAGTCAGTTGGGGAATTTTTTTTTATTTTTTCACATCACAATGTTGACAGAAGCCCCTTAGTTTGCTCAAACTAAACACACACACACACACACACACACACACACACACACACACACACACATTTACCAGGGTAAAAACCCAAACTGTTGTGAAACTGGCAATAAGCAGTGTCATTTTTGCTTAGAATAAAAGCTTTTAACACAAAGCAATTGAGTCAAAATTGTGTTTTGTTGCTAAAAATGTATTCATTCTTTTTCTTTTCGGCTTAATTCCTTTATTAATCAGGGGTCACCACAGCAGAATGAACCGCAATCTTATCCAGCAAGTGTTTTATGCAGTGGATGCCCTTCCAGTTGCAACCTAGTACTGGGAAACACCCATACACACTAATACACACAGATACACCAAGGCCAATTTAGCTCATTAAATTAATCTATACTGCATGTCTTTGGACTGTAAGGGAAACTGAATCACCCTGAGGAAACCCACACGAATGCATGGAAAACATTCAAACTTCACACAGAAATGCCAACTGACCCAGCCAGGACTTGAACCAGCAACCTTCTTGCTGTGAGGTGACAGCACTACCCACTGCGCCACAATGTCACCCGCTAATAATTTATTTATCATGAATTATACTTATTCATATTATATTTGAAAACTACATATTCAAAGAGATTTGAATGGTCAGTTAACATTAATAATGACCTTAAATTAAAAAAAATTACATAGAAATACTCACATATAAATTTGCTTTAATATATAAAGCTTTAAAAATTTGCTGTTTGTGAAGCCATGCTATTTAAATCAATCGACTGATATGCATTTATACAATAATATTTGCTTTAAGAAGCCTTCTCAAATGTTTGCTGTCTAAACGGTTTATTTCATTCTTGCAGATGGGTTTAAGTTTATCATTATTCTGATAATATATTTATGATAATCTCTTAATCTTTAACAAACAAGGTAATTGCGCTGACTCTCTTGAATCAATCTGACACTCCACTTAATGAAACAGATTTGGAGCAAGCGAAGGATGAGTAAATCACAAATCTGTCGAACTATATTTTTTTGGGGGTGAACTTTAATTTTACTTACTGACACCTGGACCTACGTAACAGAAATTGTGCTAAATTTCCAGTATCTACTGCACCTTTATGTCTTAAATCAGAGATGAGCACCTGCGAATTATTCGCCTTGACAAACACTCAGATCACTGAGCAAAGCAAATTAGAGCGAGACGGGATTATCACTCTAGGACACGGATGCAAGTCTTCAAGAAAACTAAAGTGCTAACAGTGAAGAATGAATAATTACAGACCACACAAATCAATTCATGATACATCATTTGAGTTTCAATCCTAAAAGGTGATGCCAGAATTGTACCCCAATTAACTTAATCCAAGACACTTTTTTTTAAATTAAGTGGTTGTAAACTATTTATTTGTTAACAATTTCATACTAAATTTAATGCCTTTAAATTCAACCTATAAATTGTTTGCAACAGTTTTGCAAAAATCTTTTTTTTTTCACTGTATGAATTGCATTATGTGACTTTATGCTTTTAGAGTTATGAGTGATTATTTGTTTTTTGGCCGCTGTAGCGCCACCATCAGGCCGATCGGTACATACTGTATTAGGGATGCGTTGGCAAATTTCAAGTCCATACGACTAACGATTTTGTGACCTTTAAGACAGGAATGAGGCCTTTAGACTTTTCTGACCATCACAATATGGTCTCAGCAATATGCTTGAGTCCATAAAAATAAATGTTTCTTCTACTCAGACCATTAGGCAACATTATTTATTTCTGAAGGATGTGACAAGAACAAGAGTAGGCTAATGTTGCTCAAAGTCAGGCTTTAGAAGTTGAATATATTACATTAAAATACACAGATTAAACGCAGCCTTGATAAGAAGAAAGGTTTGTTTACATTAAAGAAAAATTAAATCCCAAATTGGGCTTATTTTGCTGACAAATTAAGCTTTAAAAGAGAAATAAATCTTAAAATACACTGAATAAACGCAGTCTTGGTGAGTAGACAAGGCTTGTTTACGTTTTAAAAAAATCTTAATATTCCAAAGTAGGCTAATTTTGCTAAAAGTTAAGCTTTTAAAGAGGAATAAATTTTAAATACACTAAATAAATGCAGCCTTGGTAAGAAAAATAGGCTTGTTTACATTTAAATAAAAAAATCCTAAAACCCCAAATTTTGGACCAGTAGGCATAGCTATGTATATTCAGCAAACGAGTGAAGAAATGCAGCCGTCTTTCATAACTTATTTATGCCACACAGCTGCCAATAATCTGCACTAATCATGAAATAACTAAAAAGAAGTCAAATCTAATTAGGGCCATTTATCGTATTCATAAAAAAACGTAAAGCCGCTGTGATGGAGGAAGCGGCGACTTATAAATCTATGACTCAGCTGATTAATCTTTGTGTTCTGGATTAAACATATGCTGACGGTGGTCATCGTATTCAAAGGGGATAATTGAGGGAAAACTGGCACAAAACACGCCTTGTTCAGCACTAATTAACTAATGAGATTATTAAGATTTCCGAATCAACATCAACTGACGGAGAACCCGAAGGTTGCTTGCCAAGTGTAAAAAACTAATTGGCGGGAAATCTCTTCTGAGATTGTGTTGGAATAGCACATGCAGTGTGGAGGGAATACAGCCCAGGTAATGTTTAATGATAAATAAATAAATGCTTTTCAAGATAGCTCAGTTTTTAGGATTTTTTGATTAATGAGAAATGTTTTTGAAATGAAACTCATGTTTTTTTTTTTGTAGATTGCTGTATTACTTCAGATTAGCCTATTTGCTAAATCATGTTATTGTTACAATACAAACACGGTTAAATCAGTTAAATGCTTGACTTTTTGTTGTTGTTGTTGTTGTCTCTCATGCTACTTATTTTAAACTAAAATCACGTTGATAAATGTTATATTAGCTATATGTAAAAAAAATCTAAATAAAAATCAAGCAAATCAAAGTAACAAATAAGTAAATAAAAACAAACTATAACAATATAATTTAATAAACTACAATGTAATATAGACTGTAAATATATGACTATATATGCCATCGTAGCTTTTAAAAATATTATGAATAAAAATAGGCAAATCATAAAGTAACGCATAAAAACAGACATTAACAATTTAGTAAACTAATATAATTATAATATAGGCCTAATATAGGTATCAGACGGTAAACATATTGAAGTAAAAATGTTGACACATTGATAACACTGATAACAACTAATAAAATTATACAATGCAAAAATATGAATAACTAATAAAAAATAAAGCGTAAAATAAATATATTGCAGTGATATATTGTAGGTTTCCAAGTACTGGGTTGCAGCTGGAAGGGCATCCGCTGTATAAACCATATGCTGGATAAGTTGGTGGTTCATTCCGCTGTGGAGACCCCAGATGAATAAAGGGACTAAGTCGAAGGAAATTAATGAATGAATATTTTGTAGGAAAAAATGTAGAAATGTAGGAAAATAGATATATATGAGCAACATCCAACGAGTAGCAGCAGTGCGATATGGCTGTATATCAGCACTGGTGGGAGGCGTGCGTTTGCACGAGGTCGCAGGCCGAGTGCCTTAGTGACCCATCAGTTCTGATATCGCACTGCTACTCGTGTGATATTGCGTTTATACAACAGTTCAACAGCACAATCATATATATAAAAAAGAAAATCAAACACGCAGAGTCTAAAAACCCTTTTGTATTAAAAAATACTTTCTTCCACCACTCCCTTCTGAAAAAAAAAAAAAGCTTAAACCAGACTAGGCTGATTGGCTAGTTTTGGCTGGTCGACCAGCCTGGTTTCCAGGAAAATGACCAGTTAAAACCAGCTTGACCAGCCAGGCTGGGAGCCCAGCCAACACCAGCTATGTCCAGCTTAAACCAGGTTGGTCAAGCTGGTTTTTCCTGGATTTAGCTGGTCATTTTTCTGGAAACCAGCCTAGAATGGCTAAAAACCCCTCTAAAACCAGGCTGGTCAACCAGCTAAAACCAGCCAACCAGCCTAGGCTGGTTTAAGCTGGATTTTTCAGCAGGGTTCACATCTGCAGCTGGCGTCAGAACAGCAGAAGCCGTTACTAATTCACCAACGTCATTTTAGAGCTAGTGTTTGAATGATTCTCTAGCATAAAATCTAATGTGATGAGAAAACAGGTGATTTTGCTGACATTTTAAGATTATAAGGCTGAACTTGACATGAAATGCCATCAGTCTACAGAGATATCTCCCAGTATTTCTCTGTTGCAATCGGGAGATCACAATATTACTATGGTATAAATACAGCACTTCAACATACAAAAGAGAGAGATCGACTTAGGAAGTCATTTACCTGTTTAATAATGATTTGATCAGCTGTAGTTGGAAATTACAGTTTTTCTCTTAGGGCTTATGTGGTCTCTGTCGCCATCTTGTGGATGAACATCGTCAACCATCTTTGCTCAAAGACAGGCTAATGGCCGCCGATGCACTGTCTCTCAGAAATTATAAATATTTTAAAATAGGCACTATCCTTATAAATAAACTGCATAGTTGCAGTCTAAACAACTACATTCTCACCTAAAAAAGCCTCAAAAGTACATTATGCTGCAATATTTGTCAAACAGTAGAGTGTCCTCTGCTTGTTGCTGTATGTGGGCGGAGTAATACACAAGGGTGAAGAGGCGGTACGAGTCCTGTTACTGGCAGAATAGCGCACAACTATCAGCAAATCAGATTCAAGAACCAGACAGAACTGTTGTATTAATATAAATATGAATACATTGTTAAATGCTGTAATAAACAGTATAAAACATTAAAAAATAAAATAAAATAAACAATATAATAAAAAGTTTATTAAATACTGAACTACAAGCTGCTTGTCAAGCGAGGAGAATTTGGATCCAAAACTCTTCAGATGTGTACTATCCAAATGATTAAGATTTCTCATATGACCGTATTTAATCATCACTTTTCAAAGATGATGCTTAATAAGAAGTGCTTTGACCACATAAAAGCAGTAAAAGTAAAATGTTAAGTTTGTGCCCATTAAAGGTCACGAGAGGGTCAGTGTGGTCATGCAGACGCGGGACAGCAGAAGTGGGCAGGAGGAACGGGATGCACCATACACGGCCCTCTGGGATTAACAAAGCCTGCCATCTGCCCTGCCAGCATAATCCCGTCAATGAGAAAATCAATTGTCTAAGTAAATATCAAAGGCATGTAAGCTCATTTTGGCAAGTAACTTAAACATTAGGAGGACTTAAGTTAAAAGACCATGATAGTGCTGAGCGAGGCAGACGGAGGCTTATTAATGTGCAACTCGATGCTGAATCGACAAAAAAATTAAATAATTCAAGCTGCAATTAACAGAGAAAAACAAAAAAGACAGGACTCACTGGAATAACTGCTGATGTAATAATAAAACATTATTTGCTAAATATATTTTTAAAAAATACAGTAAGGGAGACTGTATATAATATAATATATTGAAAATGTTAAACATTACAAAAAATAAACATTGTAAAAAAATTGAAAAAAATGGATATATGTAAATAAAACTATTACAAATTATTGATCATTATTACAAACAGTAATAATTATTAAATAATTACTTACAATAATGATTATTTCATTAGATTTACCTTGTAATGTGATGAATTTACATTTTAAAATCCAATCAAATGCACACACATATTTAGTAAACAGATATATTATAATATAATAATATAATATTTTACTCACCAAACATATTTAGAAATTGCATATTACAATTAAATTCAAGCAAAATATAGCAAAAAAAAAAAAATTAAACCTACAAAATTTCAACAAATTTTTTAGTTTTTTGCTTCTCTTGATTTTTCCTTTTTTAAAATTTGTATATAAGATTTTTCTGTAACATAAATTTGGGTGTACTAGTTTTTGTACTGTTATCGTAAGCTCTTTTGTTATATATATATATATATTTCTAATTAATTTATATCATGAACTGAAATGAATATTAAAACAAAAATAAAATATACAAAAACATGAACTTGCAAATGACATTAAGCACTAAAAACTAAAACAAAAATAAATTAAAATGTATTTAATATTGATTTATTGAAAACTAATAAAATATAAAAATCATCTAAAACAATAAGTATAGCTGCATTATAAACACAAAACATATATATATTCTGTTCATGAAAGCGGCATTTATTAAATATAAAAAAAAGATAAATTGTTAAAAGTTTATTAAACACTTAAATAACTTCTTTCTTATTGTATGTAGTTTCAAATGAAATAATCACTCTAGTCATAGTGTTTATTACTGTTACCATTATTAATAATAATATAATAATAATAATCATAATTAATATTAGAGTGATTTCTGAAGGGTCACGTGACTCTGAAGACTGGAGTAATGAAGCTGAAAGTTAATCTTTAAAATCACTGAAATAAATGATTAAATGAGAAACTACAGATTTGAACAGTTATAGTATAGTGCAAAAACATTTCACAAATTTAAAACGTGTACTGTAATTTTGATTAAATAAATGCAGCCTTGTTGAACA